>NC_055677.1:2995000-3183409 GCF_017976325.1 Chelmon rostratus
ACAAAAGGAGCCAAACATCTCAAATGTTAAACACAAGAGGCAGTAGAGCTCAGTTTAAATAAATACATTAATATTTGCTGTTTTTCAATTAAAGCAAACAATTTGCACAAAATAAAAAAAAAAAAAAAAAGACTACAAATCTGTCTAAAAATTAAATACCAACTTTCAGGTTTTGAGGTTCAACACCAGATCTCAATAACTAAAACTCAAACTGGCTGCAGAATCAAAACCATCACACTTGAGGCAAAACAAAAAGAACCAGGGAGTCAGTTTCAGGAACGTTTTTGGTATGTTTTTTAATAAATTAACGTTCATTCAAAATACAGTGCCAAAGGAATATGATGCAGCCAAACATGCTAGTAAGGTTTGTCATGAAGCACCTGTGCTCATGTTTTTAAGGTAGGAGGAAGACCCCATCCCTCCCCAACCCGCCCTCTCCGCTACTGCTGGCGGTTGCCGAGACGATTTCCATGGCAACAGCCGTGGGCCAGCCCTCTCCTCTCACAACCAATCAGCAGCAAGATTCCTCAATATTCACGCAAGAAAAATTAAATCTGATAGGAAAATGGATATCTACCCACAATCACACTACAGTAATGTCTGATATTAAATTAAAAAAAGACACTAATACAAAATAGACCTGGTTATTTTCCCCACACTAGAACAGTTATGAAAAATATATATCTTATTATATATATATTTCAGCAGCTTGGAAATAAAAAAATGCATGAGCCTGAAACCGATGTTTGTACTGAGAGTGGAGTTGTGTGTATTTGCAGAGACCCTCGTGGAAAGAAAAACGAAGTACCATGATCATGTGACGATGGATGGAGTGAGGTGTAAACTGCTGGCTGTGTGGAAGACCTGTGTGCAAACAGACTGACAGACGGGCTGTGGAGGCGCTCGGGTGGAGGACAGAGCGGTGAGAGAGGAGAGGTGATGGGTGACCGGACCTGCAGTCATCCTCTTTAAACCCTCTCCGCCTCTCACTCGTTTCCCCGTCGGCCCTCCCACCCGTCCCGAAGAACCACGGCCTCTGTTCCTCTCGTCTGCGGGGCCGCATGAAATCCATGGATCCGGTTCGGAAAGGAACACTCTGAAATCCACCTGCAGAGGATCGAATGCTTGCTCCTGTAAGCTTTGAAGGTGGCTCTGAAAGGTTTTTGGCTCACTTGTGGAGGACGGTAGCTGCAGTAAACCTGGATTCCCAGCAGTTCCAGCTCAAAATCTGAACCACCAATCATCACCTCACCATGGTCGTGCCAAAGCTCCTCCAGAAAGCAGTACATTTAGTGACGTACTGACGAACAGGAGGAGTGGCTCATGGTCATCACTTCTCTTCCTATTTGACTTGCTGTGAACCAAAGCTGAGCTGCTGTCCTCGGCAAAAGAGCAAACGTTTCAGAGCCTCGCTTCAAGCCTCCAGAGAAGCTTTCTGATACTCTAACGACAGATTACAAGTGTTCCTTCATCAGTGGTGAGAGAAGACAAAAAGAGGAGGGTAGGGGGGAGCAGTGATTGAAGGGGGGGGCTGGGGGATTTTGGTACAGTTGCCATTGTCATTCCAAGAAAGTTTACCAGTTAAGTGCATCATCACGCTCATCATCATCATCACAAAAATCTGCTGATGTTTAGATTATCACATTGTAGAAACAGTATGACAGACTTGTAATAATATCCAACAGATGTCACAACTGACAAAATAAGAAGAAACAAAAAACTAATTTTCAGATTACTAGTATTTCTGAGGGGCATCTTTCTCTCTCCAAGCTTGTTTTGGGCTGCGTCGTTCCTCAGCTGCAGCTACTGCGAGTCCAGAGATCCCTCCACAACACAGATGACGTGAAACCCCCCCTCCCCCCTTCATGTTCATCCCTCAGCGTTACAGACTCCTGGTTCAGTCAGCGAGGTAGGGGAGCGGAAGTTAAGAGCTATACGTGAGGGAGGGTCACCAGCTCCCCGTCCACCTCGAACTCCTCGGCTCCGTCGGGGGAGAAGAGGTAGGTTGGGGGTTTCCAGGGGGACTCCTCCAGGCAGGAGGGGTACAGCTTCCCCACCGTACAGCGGAAGTCCTTACCCAGATCCCAGAGCACGCGTTCGGACACGGGCTGCCGCAGGTACCAGCGGTCCAGCTCCATGTTATACTGATAGATAGCGTACTTGGCGCGCTCGTTCATGTGGGTTTCACGCATGAAGATGCAAAGTGAGTTGAGCAGCACCACGGCCCGCACGCACGGGTCCGAGTAACGCTTGGCCGGGATGTTGGCGGCCAGGCGCCACTCGTTCTTGTTGACATCATAGATTTCCACGGTGACGGAGGAGCCGTCGATGGTGCTCGTGGGCAGGCGGATGCCAGAGTTGCTGACCACGTGGAGGCCGCCGATGTAGAAAATGAAGTCGCCAAAGGCAGCTGCGGAGGCGAAGCAGCGGCTGGTCTTGCGCATGGCCATCTCCACCCAGGTGTCGGCCCGGGGGAAGTAGCAGTACATCAGGTCGTGGGTCATCACATAGATGCAGTCGTGCGCCACCACGGAGGTGCTCCAGTTCCAGGCGAAGGGCAGGGGGCTCATCATGCTCCACTCGTCCTTCTCGCAGTCGTAGCGCTCCACCGTGCGCTTGTTCAGCTCCCCTCCGACATTATCGCCCCCGATTGCATAGATGTAGCCTTCGCAGTAGACCAGCGAGGGCTTGATTCGGGCACACAGCATGGGGGTTTTGGGTACCCAGGCATTCTGCTGGGCATCAAACCAAAAGAAGCTATCGACTGAGTGGAAGACTGCTTGTAGCTTTCCACTCTTGCCGTGGTTGGTGATAGCGTTTTTGAGTGGGATCTGTCCGCCAGCAATGAACACATCGTTGTCTGGCGTCACCAGGGTTCCCACCTTCTGCAGGTCTCCTGGGGGGTTGCTGAGCTTGTAGACTTTCTCCGCCTGCGGGCTGTAACACACAACCGCAGTAGGCATGGACCCAGACATCACGTATCCGTCGCCTTGCGTTTCTGACATGGCCTCCATGAAGATCAGCATCTCCTCCTTGGTCATGCCTAACCGAGGTTTGAAGAACTTGGGCATGGACTTGTAGAGGCCCTGCACCACCACAGACTTGTCGTTGGGCGGCAGTCCCTGGAACCAGGCACGCTGCGTCACCTCAGACAGCGCGTCGATGCGGATCTGACTGAGCACGGAGGACAGGTGCTGCGAGCGCGCCTCCATGTTATACTCCAACCACAGCATGGCCGCCTCGCGCACCGTCTCCTCCTTCTCCACGTTGAGGTTGTCGCTGCTGAGGACGTCTATCAACAGCTCGTGGGATAGCTGAAGGAAGGCCTCCTGCCTGTAGACCACCGGGAACTTGTGCTCCACCATGCGCTTCGCACTCTGCTTTAGCTCGCTACAACTGAACAGGTCGCCGATGCTCAGCATGCGGACGCAGTTCTCGGCGTTTATCTTCTTCACCAGATAGTCTCTGCACTGCAGCAAGACGTCCTCCACCTGAATGAGGACAGATGACAAGAACATCAGACATCTGTCAGACAAAGACACTTCTCTCTGCATCGAGGGACACAGCTACAGAAGCAGAGCACCAGCAGTATGGAGACTTTTATTCACACGACCAGTGACGACAGGAGGACTTGGACCTTCCAGCTAAATGAACAATGTCTTGATAAGAGTCGTTTGCTACCTGCAGGAAGCAGGCGGTCTCGTAGAGCGGCTCCACGGTGCTGTCGCTGATGGCCAGGTTGCCCGTGTAGGCGTAGGTGATGATGATCTGCAGGGTGGCCGGGTCCACGTTCCTCAGGTGGACGTGGGTCTGTTTGCTCTCACTGAGGCCACTCATGAACATCGCCCTGCAGAAACAAAGATGACAACAACGCAGGGTCATCAGTCAACGCAACGACACGGGACTTTCTGAAGGAGGAAGTGAACCGCCACATCTCACATGGAATAAAATCCATTAATGTGTCCGTGAAGGTGAGGTCAGCCTATGTTAGAGGACACATGCAGGATTTTAGTGCACACCTGGTGCATTGTGTTAACTGTGTTACAATATTAACCAGGTCAGATCTCTTCCTGAAACCAGCTTCTGCTTGTGAAACTGGATTCATGGGAACTCACTTGAGATTTTAAACAAAGGAGATAAAACCAGAGGTGCAAGTTAATGACAAATATATTTAATTAAGTTACTCCAACAGCAAAAAGCAAAGTATTAACTTAAACATCATCGCAATTATTACTGTGAGGCAGACTGGACTGGACCAGAGGATTCCTTTTGAATTTCAAACTATTTAAACCACAAAATCCCCATTTTACATTAAATCCAGAGGCTATTACTTCTTACCTGCAAATATCTGGAGTTTCAGCTCAACCTTCTCTAATAAACAAAGACATGACTTCATAATAAGCCCATAAAACAGGTCAACTTTCTAGAGTCCAGTGGGTGATAAAACTCCAAATTCTGTTTGGCTGTTTTTCTATCCAAAGTTTTTCTTTTAATAAATAAACAGAGCCTCCTAATGACAGCTGGCCTCTCGCCAAAGTGGCTGTAAAAACAGACAGTTACCGACCAGAATCAGGGGACCTGTAATTGGCTGTTGCTGGAATGTATTTTCCAGGTCCTTCGAAAAGCAGAATCCAACATAAAACGTTCCTAAAATGATCACGAGCTGAGTGTTTCTATGGAATACTAACATGACACCAGATATGTTCCTCCATAAATCAGAATATTGTGAGACATTCATGGCATCACCTCAAAAGCCACTAGGTCAGCAAGTTAACAATCATTTTCATTATTAGTTCATCTGATTATATATAGATATTAAAGTTACAACCACAGAAGAAAACCAGCACATTTCCTTTTTAGAAGCTGCTACCCAGAGCTTTTGCTAATCGTTTGCATTTCTCTTTTAAACAGTCACTTTTAAACAAAATTGATAGATTAGAATTTTGCCAATCAATTTTCTATTGATCATTCCAGCTCTAAAGTCTCCACTACAGTGAAGTGAATCAGTGAATGTCAGCACGTATTTGACCATCATTTCCACATTACTGATGAGTCTCTTCCTTTAGAAACTACTCATCAGGTTCGACACTGACATTGTCCAGAGGGGACAATACCTCAGAACTATCATTTGTTTTTGTGCAAACTGGCACATCATAGCAAACGACACTGCGAGTATTCTCAGACTAAACGCCACTGCTTTATGTGGAGCAGATGTTGCTCCTGACTTGATGCTTGGCAGTTGTTGTACACTGATTAGCACGTCCACCAACAGTTTCCTAACACTGAATGACAAAAAGTGACAGTGAGCACCTGTCTGGTGGCTAACAGTGCACAGATTAGCTCCAGCTGGGCTTCTCTCTGCTCCGACTCCCATGCTGCTGCAGGCTTGGCGGGCCGCCTGCACGTCCACGTTGTCATTCATCAGAGTGAGTCAGAGCCGCTTTGACCTTCTTCAACACATCAATTTCTCACGTTTGATGCATCTGTAGAACTGTTACTGGCTTGAACTGGTCATTTGCATTTATTATGGCGATGTCTTTGGTGCCAAATGCTCACTTCTGCAGTGATGTTTCGGTGCTGCGCTGTGCCGTCACCAACACGTCAAGTACACAGCATGAGCAGTGAAGTGATACTGGTCCGGTTTCATTGTTTGTGTTTGGACTTTCTGACTGAGTTTCTGTCACTGCACCATCTGCGTCGCTTATCACTGCACACATGCCAACTACTGCACAATTCTTCTTCTGTTTATTCCATAGAAGACACACTTGCTGCTGAGGAATGTACAAACGCATCACTTCCTGTGTGCAAAAACATTCCCGCGGGTAAACAGCTCAGAGGGAACAATCACGTAAATTAAATATGGATTTGTTTTAAGTAATATCCTCACACAGATTGAAATATGCAGATTGAATTTGATTGCAGTGCTTTGGTGTTAAAATAGTGCTGAAAGATTTAGTCCATGAATCAACTTCTTATCTGACAAACAAATATTTGCTCATCTACTCAAATTTGAGGATATGCTGCTAATTTCACTTTAATATTATTGTAAAAGCATTAACAAAACTTTTGGGGTTTGGACTGATGGTCATATAAAACAATTCCAGCTAAAAGAATTTGTCAATTGACTGATTGGACAGAAAATCAATCAATTAATCCTTTGAGGAATTTTTCACACAATGTTTAACATTTACTCGTTTCAGCTTCTCAGATAAAGTTTTTTATTGTCTTGTAGGATTTAAACTGGATATCTTTGGATTTTTAACTGCTGGTCAGACCAAAGAAGATATTTGTAGAGGTCATCTTGGAACTTTGATATAGGTGAGGACATTTTTCACTACTTCCTGACATTTTTTTAGACAAAACCAACAAAATCATCTGCAGATTAATCGATAATGAAAATGATGGTGAGTTGCAGACCTTAACACTCAATTTGGAGACGTTGCGTTGGCCTCTTTGAAGCTCTGATGGTTTTTTTTAAATTTTCCGACATTTTTTTAAATGTTAAGATTTTATAAACAATTAAATGAAAAAATAGATGTCACTTGCATCTTTGCTCTTAAACAACAAGACAACAGATCTGTCTGCAACAGCTCTGCCTTCCTGTTTGAGGGTTTTGGGGGTGTGACTGTGTTGCTCGCAGCAGGGGTTAAACCTGCCAGGCCGTATTACGCAACCCTGCAGGCATACCCCTGCACCCCCTCCCTGTTTTTCCTCCCTTTCTCTCCATCTCTCACCAAGACCTACGTGACCAGACTTTCCCCTCCAAACACAAGCCCTCTCCAGAGTTTCGCAGTCCCCCTTTTCTCCTGAAGCGAGACGTGAGGAGAGAGGTGGAACGAGAGGCAACAGATATGGAAAGAGCACGATTGAGCAGCAGTTTAGAGGAAGCGCTGCGACACCTCTGAACCCTGGAGGGGAAATGCTTTGCGTGTTCGCACCAGATAACGAGTGCGTGGGAAACAGTGGGGAAGATCGCGGAGAGGTGGGTGTGGGAGAGGCATCGAGTTGTCGGGACCTTTTCTTGGAATGCATGCGAGAGTGTGCAGTGAAGGAGGGAGGGCCAAGACACAGAGTTAGACAGGGTGTTCAAATGCAGCATGAGCTCCTGTCATGTACAGATGGACTATTCCCAGAGCCCAGGCTGCTGCTCTGTCATATTTACCGCAGTGCACACACTTCATTATGCAATGTTGTGCGTACAAATGAGGCATCCCCGGGGCCGTGAGGGATACGACTGTAGAACTACGGGTTAGAGGTTGCTTCATTTATTCCTCGTAGAAATATATCAGGTCGAGCCCCAGCTTTCAAGGAAACACCATCCCCTTGGTTTCCATCCTCCACGTATAGCGCGGGTAACACTTGCTCTACGACGTAGTGCATTATTCATTATAACTGTAGGAGGTGAGCTCTTTCAGACATAACAAGCGCGCTAAATAATGACAGCATACCTATACCTCATCAGAACCAGACTGAGGGGAGTAATTGCTGTCTCTAAACACAAAAGACCAACCCTGTTATTGGTGCATTATTTATTGAAACTGTAGCAGAAAATTTCAGAACAGCTATAACGCACAAAGCATGGTCACAATCAGCCTGAGGTTGTTAAAAACACAAACCCCCAACACACATCAGCAGTTATTCCACACCCACAGCACTGGTCTGACAATGGTGTGGCGCACTCACCTGAAATAGGAGCTACATGTTGCCAGGACCATCTTGTGACATGGGAACTCCGTGTCCTCCACCAGCAGCACAACATCAGTCAGTAATTTCTGTTCGTAAAAGAACTTGAGCTGCTCCAGCAGGGAGACAGCGTAGTCCGTGTTGACCGGCCTGCGCTCACTGAGATCCGACATGGTTGCATCCCATGAATCGCGCCCCAGTTTTGAAAAGTCACAAGGCCGGCAGAACCGGACTCAAGCCAACCAGGAGAAAAAATTTTCTTACAAGACTGGGATAAACAGGAGGGGAGGGCAGCTCTTCAACACCTCCACTGGCCCAAGTGGAGGTGTTCAACTCCTATGTGGAAAAATTCCCAGTTTCCTCTTGTTGGAGTTGAAAGATGAGATGAGAAGGGTTGGGTGTTGTGGCTACCAAATGTCAAGTCAGGAGTCCGGTGGTCCTGGGTGAGGAAGGGGCTGTTTTCCCTCGTGAGCTATCTGTTGTCTGAGGGCATGCAGTGAGGCACTGGGGACCGGAGGTAGAGGGAGAGTACGACCACTGTTGCAACACTGCTACATCAGCGCATGTCTGGAAAACAGGAGAAAAACAAAAAGCACAATCACGAGTCTAGTATCCAAAGAAACTAGCAGTAAAGAAAGAATAAGTCCTATTAAATCGTTTAACTCTATATCACTCTGATTTGTGTCAGAGCAGCAAACATGCTGAAACCATTTCAGATACAAATACAGCAACTTCACTCCCTTTGCAGGTGACCTGCTGCCAACTCTCCCTCCACCACCCTCCACCCTTCCCTCATGCCTCGCTTCCAGAAACTGCACTGACAGCTTCACAGTTGGCAACAAGAGAGTCTGAATGCAAGTGGCAACTGCCTCTGGGCAACGACTATTTTACAAGGACTGCAATTATCTGTCGACTGACCTTACATAAAATAAGACAGCATCTGGTTTAAACTGATTCACACTGGCGGCAACTAAAAGGCTACTTGATTCATACTCTGGCTTATGTGCAACAGTGCAGAACCTGGTTCATTACTAAAGACAACACAACAGTGTCCCTTCAGAGAGCTTAGTCCCAATGCAAGCATATGGGATACAGTCATCTTGGCCTTAAGATGTCTTTGGGAGACGGGGCCCAGATCTTTCTGTCTGTCATGATGCTCCTATGGCATATCCAAGTGAAGATCATTATGTATAGTCTGCCAGCACAGGACTTCAGGTGGTTCATGATGTGGCTGCATGAGAACAGATTCAGAAAGTACTGCATGTGTGGTCAAGAAGTTGCCGTGTTTTGTAAAATTTTACAGAGATTCATACTTATGGAGACTCGTCTAAAATGGCCCAACGATGGGACCAAAACCCAAACTTTCCACCTTAAAATTATTTCTGCTTTTTTGGACTATGATACTGTTATGTCAAACAGAAAATAATGTTTATATGTCAATTTCTGATGCCGAGAAGACAAAATCTAGTCAATGACATAAACCAGCAGACTTTAGAAAGTCCTGTGGTAAATGTTGCCAGATATTAAAAGGCCAAGAGTAAAATAATCAGTGTTACACTCAAGCAAACGAAAAACATACTTTTGGCTGTAAGACTTGAGCTCCATTGCTCATCCTAAATGACTTTGGGCTTTTTGGTAGGTTACCATGACACAAAGCCATTAAACCACGTTACCATTACCACCAATGGCTTCAAGCAGCACAGCTTGAAGCTCCATCATCAATGATACTACTACTACTCCTCCTCCTCCTTCTGTCAACCATATCATTCTGATTCAACAGAGCACTGTGGGGATTGTTCATAGTAACAGGAAAAAACAAGGAAATGTTAATATTCTAATGGATAAAAGGTGTTTTTCAACCACTCAGCTGAATATCTGTAACTCTGAAGGCTGTGTATCACGGCTGTGGTGAACTCTACAGCCACCTCCACACCACACTGAATCAGGTCTGCTGGATGCTGATACCGGGGACCACCCCAGCAACCTCTGATTTTGTGCTTGCTCGCCCTACGATTTCTGTTGTTAACACGCCCTGCGACAGCTGTCAACATGAGATTCAGTATATCTTGAATTTCTGTTAACTCCGATGTCTAACGTTAGCGTGAGAAGGTAGCTAGCGTTTTAGCACACCACGGCTAGCATTAGCTAACGTTAGCGATAGCACATTTCAAAAACTGACAAACCACACAAGGAGACATGACAAATCTAACATTGGTTAGCCGGTCACGATAGGGTATTATGTTGTCTATTCTCAAAATAGTTAGGGATGTAGTTTACCAACAATGTGTGCAGATGTACTGTTAAAGATAGATGTTAGCGAGCTTGCACCATCGGTCATTGGATGGCACATCCCTCACCTAACGTTAGGCCATCTACACACATCAACTTCAAAAGCATTAGCTTAACTAGCTCGTCGGCTATCTAACGACAGCGAGCGAAAAAGAGTCCACTGGCGATGTATCTACTCCCAACAACCTGCTAACTAACGTGTTAATTCTGTGAGTAAATGATGGCAATTGAAGAGTGTTTACTGCTACCACTCCTTGGTCTTGCCTGATGCTGGCTAGCTACGTTAGCACGTTAACTTACCGTTAACCACCAATCCACTTTCCACCATGTCCAAAACAAACCGTCGGCTATCTAAAACATGGCAAAGTAACATCCCACAGGCAGGCCTGTTGCAAAACACATATCTCGCTGAGATTAGCTAACCCGACAAACCTCAACATCGCCATCATCCCTGTAGCTTTGTTCGTAGAACACAATCAACGAGGTGGCCATTCTTGTCTTTAAGCAACTGTCCAATACACCTAATCAGCTAGCTTCGATGCAATGTTATATCACTCGCTCAAGTAGCGACACTTGCTTGATTGCCACCCGCGGTAAGTTAGCAACTTTAGCTTCTCTGCGCTCCACAGTTCCGGGCTAACGCAATATGGTTAGCTAACGAGGTAGCCAGTCTGTTGATGCGGACTAGCTGGCTGTTGGAAAGTCAAGCGTCTGCTATCGTCAGCTCAACTGTGAATCTGTTTCAGAAAGGACATGATAAGCACAAACCTAAGCAGCACCCAAACTGGAGAGCGGTCATGCTGCTAGCAGAAACCTAGCTAGGCTACATGCTAAAAGAGCTAAATAAACGTAAGATAGCTACCTGAATGAGACAATCTTGAAATTAACCACTTCAACAATCAAAATCCAAGCTTCCTTACAGTAAGGGTAGGCAGATTCCACGCACTGAACCGTCGTAATGGCTTTGCTCGTCAGCAGAAAGTGCCAAGTAAGCTCCTCAAGCCGAATTTAGACATTAAAGTGTTGTGTAGAAGCGCTGAGCAGCGGACAACCTTTCAGCGCATCATAAGCGCATGAAAGACCAGAGGCCAAATGAGGATACTGCGCATGCGCCCAATCCAGGCGGCCCGTCCCGGTTAAGAGAGGAACAGAGACCTCTGCTGGACAGACGGAGGCACAACGTCACAGGGATGTTTATGAAGACGTGGATCCGCCATCCAAAATGATTCCGTATTTTTGCTTTATATTAAGATTTTAAACTACGCCGTGTGCAATTGGGCCACTAAGCATACACGTATTTTCACGCATCTTCTGCAATTGCATTCGTGGCGCTATTCCAAGGCTGTGAAACAGTGTTCTACCAATATAACAAAACTCAAGGAAATGTAGAAAAACACAGCAAATGAAGAAAATTGTCGATAATGCACAGTTTGTACATACATAAGCCAGTGCAGGTTTAAGTAATGTAAATAGGTAATTTGATGTCACGATTGTCATTTTAAAGTATGGGTTTTGGATTTTTCATGATAAAAATGGCAGAAAAATAAAAACCGTACACGGTTTTCTGGTGGAAGTTTTAATGCGTAATCCATGCAGTCAACATTTTTTAAGCAACTGCAATGTGTTGATGTGTGCTCCGAAGGAAAATGATGACTTGGACACATGAAAGACTTTTAAACTGCCTGTGAATATTCTCATTCATCCAGGTCATTGTAAGCTTTAGGGCATTCAATCGTTCGCAACTGGACCTCGTCAAACTGAATCATTTTTATTCTCTTTATTCATTGTTTTCCCTTTGGTCTTTTTTTTTTATCATTTCAGCGTTGCGCATGTTTCTACTGCAGAACATGATTCTTTTCATCCTGCCTAAACGGACGCTATTGAAACTAATTTGTCCGCCTGCAACTGAAGCGGTGCAGGCGGAGCAGCAGGTGTTTCCTATTTGACTAATGAGCGGAGATGTTTCAGCTTTTGTTAGTATGATGTTATGTGGAGCTCAGAGTGAGGAGTTTCTACTTCTGTTTGTTTATCAGAGAAACTGCAAAAACTTTCTTTGACTGTTCGAGGCTGTTGGATGTTTATCTGGTCGTTTTCATCCCTCTGCGGTGTTTTATTTCTGACAGGTGGAGCAAACACGTGAAAGAAAATGGACGGTAAAGATTTCTTAAAATTTCATATCCAAATGTTGGTTTAGTAGCATCTGAGTTGTGTAGGAACATTTTGAAAGACCTCTAACAGTAGAGAATCGTATTTTTATGCGAAAATGCTATTTTTCACATTCAAATTGAACCTGCTGCTTCCTGCAGATGGAGGCAAACAACCACATACATTTGGGAGCGGGCAGCAGAGAGGTCCGCATCCCAGACCTTTCTTCTATGTCCAGCCCCCATCTCAACCTTACTACCTCTATCAGCACTGGCAGCTGAACAACCCATACAGTCACTATGGTTTGCCTGGAGGTATCGAGCGATTTAAACTTTCGTTTTTTGTTATAAACCAGCATTTATTGCCTGAAAACTCACTGTGTGTATTTATGTTTCCCAGGTTTCAACTTTGGCCGTCCCTGCCTGCCCCCTTACCAGTACCTGCAGTATCCTGGGTTTGTTTTGCCACATGCCCCGATATATCCAATGGATTGCAGGCGAATGTTTGAACCTCGCTTCCACGCTCCCACCTGGAATGACGTGCCTCGCCAGCAGTATCACCCACAGCCTCACGGACGTCGAGAAATGGCCTGTTCTGAGGCTCAAACCGACCCCAGTGACGCCATAACCAAACTCATCGAATGCCTGGATAAGATTCGCGGCGGTGAGGTGCAGGATGCAGAGAGAGAACTGGACTCAGGCGTTGCCTCGCAGTCCTCTGGGATGTTTTCTCCAGGAGAAGAGAAGACAAGTGAGGAGCAGGGCCACATCCTGCCTTCAGCGCCTGATAGCAGCCATTTCGACTCTCCAGCTGTGACCTTCAGTGACTCCACGACAGCGGTGTACGACGGTGACTCCAGCCAAAGGAACTTAGACGTCCTGACCCCTCAGGGATCCTGGTCAGGAGGACTGGAAGAGGAGCTCCCCCTTGATAGCTCCTCTGTTCATGAAGTGTGTTCTGAGGTCGAGCAGCCAGCAGCAGATGAACACTTCCTCCCTCTCGAGAAGGTAGCGATCACGGATATCCAGTCAGATACCTCAGTGACCGAGCCAAGTGTTCCCACATGTGACGTTGAAGAGCTGCTGAAGCAGAGACTGGACCCGGTCCTGCCTGCCACACCGTCAGTGCCCCCTTGTTCCTTCACCTCCAGTCAGCCAGAGCTCAAAGATGCAAAAAGTAGCGACAAAGTCTCAAAGACAGAACATCAGAAAGCTGATCAAAACCACCAGATCCTCAAGCTGCCCTTTGAGAACATTTTGACACCTGGAGATGCTGGAGCCGGCCAGCTGTCCTCCCCTGCTGGTCCCTTCTACTACAACTACCTGTCCATGCACACCACCCACGAGCGGATGAGCGTTCTCAGCCCGTCTCTGGACGAGCTGTCCTCCAGAGATGAGATGTTCTCCACAGATCTGGACGATGTGGATCTTTTCCCCAAACATGTGTATACAGGCAGGAGGCTTGGAGAAGTTGTAAGTGGGTCCCCACAAGCTGCTGACGAAGCAGAGGAAGTGTGGCTGTCAGGTTCGAAGAGGTTCATGTGTGCCTGCTGTGGGAAAAGCCTTGCAAAAGGGGCGGGAAGGAGCAAAGTCCACAGCTCCAAGATATACAGGGATGACGCCGGGGACTCTGAGGAGGACAGCAGATATGGAAGAGGGTGCGAGCAGCCCGTCAGAGTGGTTGTGAGGAAGCATTCTGCACCCAGGAAGCCTCATTCTGTCCCACCGAGACACGCTGCAAAACCTTGGCATAAAAGAGGCCAGTACAAAGATCCCTCAGATCCAGCAAACCAGGGAGAAGGTCATGATCTCTGTAAGCAGGAGCCAGCTGATGGTGAGGCTGGAGAGACGAGCAGCGAGCTGCAGTGCAGAACATGTCAGGGTAAGTCTCTGCCAGGATCGTCTTCAGCTGACTCCATGTGTTTCTGTGCTGTGTTTGCAGGCCAGTTTCACTCTAGTCGTGTTATCATGTAGGAAACATGTACTGAACGTGTGACCTGTTTCGCAGAAAGACTCTGCAGGGACGATCTCACCACGTCGGATCAGAGCAGGTGGAGAGATGGAGATGTGATCCCCAGGAGGAGACAAGCAGCCCCTCTGCAACGTCAAGGTTCGGCTTAGCCCCGCACATGTCTGATAGAAACAACCGAACACACAAGTTCAAGTTTTAAGTTTACGGGTGCGATCAGTTTGCATCTCCATCAGTCGGCCCAAACAGCTTGAGCAGCATAATTAGAATTTTGCAGCCAAGTTTGAGCAGTTCTGTTCCAAATTTATTCATTCACCCCTTTTATGTTCATGAAATGCTGAGATGGAACCACACAGTCTAAAGTTGGGAGCACAATAAACAATATGAAGGACACCGAGCTTCCAAGATTATCTTAGCAAAGGAGCCAGAAAAGGGCTGCGTCCACAGTCGCTCTATATTTGGTACCAATTGCACCTCATTTACTTCATGAGTGACTGAATTCAAAGAGATTTATGCCACAGAATGATTCATACGCATTTCAAATCTGTAGAAAATATGCTTTAACAACACAGCACACGACTCAAGTCTGACTTAAGATAAATGCAGACTCATGACACGGTCTTAATTTATTCTTCAAATTAAATTTTTTTTATTGTCATGACCCTGGTATTCGATTCTGCTCACATCCACCGGACAGAGCTGAGTGCTCAGAGGAAAGTGATGTACCACAGGCCAAGAGATGAGGACAATGATGACGATGAGCCGCCACCGTTACCCTGGGAGAGAGGTTAATGCTGGATTTTCTGTCGCAGCACCGTTAACACTGACCCGCCTGTCGCATTTATTTGACATTTTTATTTATTATTTGGCCTTTGTCAGGTTCTACAATGAGAGGAGAGCCAAGATGCTAATGTCCCGGGAAAGACTTTCGAACACAGTGTGTTGAACTGTAGGTGAAATGCACTTCAGTATGTTCAAACTTCTGTCTCGATGAAAACATACTTTAATGAAATGTTTCCTTTCCTCCTCAGGTCCCCCCCAAAAGGTGTAATTGTTCCAGGATAATGTAATAAATAATATTTAGAGCACCAGGTGAAATGCACTGCACAGAAAGCCTCTTTTTGTTAGATTAAAAAAAAAAGTAAAGTTTATGCAGTGACACTATTGAGGATTTATGAATTTCACAAACAGGCAAATGGGCTGAAAGGTTGTGTTGCAGATGGTGTGCCACTGTTTGGGGCCAGTCCAATAAAGTATTGTCATCATTTAAGCTTTGTGTGGAATCATTTTACATCATGACATCCTGCAACAGTTCACACTGCGCTCACAGATCTAGACTTATTTAAAACAAGGAAACTTGTGGGTTGTGCAGGTGATGTGCATCTTAACACTGGGGGTTTGTCTGAAGAAGACGTTTCTGATTTCATGTCGTGTATCTGCATAACTTGGAGTAAAACCAGGCACAGGTTTCAAATTCGAGCAGTTTACTCACCTTAGATTTCATTCTTTATGCATCAGATGTATGATAGTGTGTTAAATACTTAAAACATTGCTTCTTGAGCTGTACAATTAAAAGTATATTTTCTAATTTGATCTGCTGGTAATTCACTATACTTTCATATGGCTTCAGTAGGAAACCAGTATAGATTTGCAGAACGAGGTGTTTGTTCTGTCCAGTGACACACTCTGTCTCCTCCGGTGGTAGCCTATCAGCTTGAATTGCAATGAGATGAATAATGGATGTGTCATTTGATAGGAAATTAATCAAACTAATTTAACGGATTAGTCGTTTAAAGCTTGTATAGCAGACACATTTGCTGAGTCCTGTCTCTGTTTTATCAATGTAAAGTGAATGTTTGGATTATGGACTGTTAATCAGATAAAACAACATTTGGAGACGTCACCTTTGGTTTTATATCTTCTGACATTTAAGTGATTAATCATCTGAGAAATTATATCAGTTTAATCAACAATTAAAATCATTAGCTGCAGTCCTCTTATCCATTAACCTTTGATGCTTTAATGTGTTTTTGTACTCCACAGCTGCTGGAACACCTAATGTAGAAAATTATTCTTTAAGGGAGAGGCTTTACGACAAAACGTCCACTGAGTGATGGAATTGCAGAATGTGCTGTAAAACCTGTTTGGGATGTTTTGTCCTGAAACCACACTGACCAGAATCCAAACAGAAAACTTCTTTGAACAGTGGTACTGATCTAAAATCCCTGGTCAAATCAACAAATTGGTCTCTCAGAGCATGTGAATTCTTCAGTTAATAAATACTGCTCCAGGCTACCGAGCGAGCTATCATCTAACCTCATAATTGGCTCTTCAGGGGTCAAACCTGCATCTCAACACAGGCCGTGTGAATATGTGCTTTGCATCTTAGGGACGCTAACCTTCAAATGAGGTGATGCTTGTGGAAAATTAGCCATGAGCTTCACAAAGATGCTAAAAACAAAAGGATGCGCCACTTTGAGTCACTGTGCCAATGACTTCAACAAGCTGCAGGTCTGCTGTCCTTAATTAAAGCCAATCAGCTTCTTACCTCCTTTACCTTCAGGGCACCAATCGTGCTTTCTCACCTGTCTATTGTCCGCCTCTCCTCAGGTGAGCTGATGCACCACAGTGGGAGGGAATGAGTAAAACACAAGCAAACATTTTTCATTGGCTTTAAAAGAAGGCCACTGAACTCTAATTGGTCACCTGGAACCAAAATGTAGCCAATCAGTGCAGCGTTTGATAAGTTGGGCTGTCTCATGAGTCCACACCTTTGATTTCCAATTTAAAACATACTTTGAAATCTACTTGTCAGTGGTCACCTTCTTTTTGCGTGTTCAGTAAGTGTTTTCTTCTGAATACATCCGGCATCTTGCAACACATTTGCTAACAAAGAATGAAACGGTTATTTTAACTCGCTGTAACTTTTCGTCTCTTCGCCAGATATGGAAGCAGCCACATCTACCATGCAACATTCTTACGGTCTGGGCCCTCGGGGTCCAAACCCACCACATGGAGCTCAGCAGGCCCAGGGGCCCCATCAGCCGGCTACCGGGCCTTCAGGAGCTTCACGTCCCGAGGAGCAGCACCAGCAGCACCACAAACCTTTCTTCTACATACAGCCCTCACAGCCATACCTGCCCCTGCAGAGCCTGCAGTGGCATGTGCCAGTGCCCATGCCTGTGACCTACAACCCATACTACGGCTACCCGGGTTTAGGTAAGTGCCAAAAACACAAAAATTTCCAAGTCTGATCCCTGAAAATACTTACGATTCATGTTATCTAGAAACAATCACTGCTCCCAAAGGCCCTTTAAGTTACATGGACAGAGCAATTAATGCAACACCTTCGAAAACTGCTTCTACTAAGTTCTGCCATGGTTTCTGCATTTTCTGTACATGTTTTTCTGCATTATTTTTAGTTCTTGTATTTCTCCTTGTCTTGTATTTCACATATTAGCTGCAAATTCATTTTTTATAGACCTGTATTGTCTCAAATGCACAGGTTGCATGGATCATTTAGAATTTGTTCGTTATTTCATGCCACATACGCCAAAATTATGTGCAGACATTCATGTTTTCTAGACAAGGTATTGGTGTGGTTTATGGTGTTGGTGATCCTCTGGCTTTTCCTCTAGCGCCACCATGAGTTTGAGGTTTTGGGTGAAGTTACTCAACCACTCAGACATTGATATTCCGCCTCAGGATTAACTGTAGTAACGTTTAATCTCCTGACCTTTCCTCGAGTGCCATCATCAAGTAAAAATTGTAATTTGTCCAATCCTTCACCAAATACCTGCAAAAGCTGCTGCAGCTGTACTGTTTTCAGTGCTAATTAGCACATTTAAACTAATCTAAGATGAACAGGGTAATCATTATACCTGCTAAACATCAGCATGTTAGCATGGCGGTGTTGGCATTTATCTAAGACCAGCACTGTGCCTACATAAAGCCTCACAGAACTGACAGGGTGGCTTTAGGCTAGTCTAGTCATCTTTAAACTATTATCTTTGTATCCTGTTTTGCTGCAGCAGTGAGCCCATTTTGCATACAGTTTGTCTTTGGTGTAAAAGTTATGCATAGGCCTAAAACTGAGACTAGTACTCTGCCCATACCTGCATCTGTAACCCAGCTCAGCGTTATTGGTGCCAGATCTGAGAACCAATGACCAAACCCAAGCCAGAAGTGTCATGCAGCAGCTTAACCTGAAACCTGTTGAGTCTGGGAGCAGAACTCTAGTTTGGTGTGATTTTTAGAAAAAGCTGAACAGACAGTGAGATGTGCTTTGATTGGAATAACATTTAGAAATTACTCAGTCCTTGTTTTGTTCATCTGTTAAAGGTTACGGCATGCCAGTGATGCCCAACTATCAGCCAAATCTGTACATGGAGCCACCTGGCTTTGTTGTACCCCATACCCACCTCCACTTGATGGACTACAGACGGATGCTCAACCCTCAGCATTATCAGACCATGGCCTACCACTCCCGCAGGTTCCGCTACCAACACAACAGCCAGACCAGAGAAACGACCAGCTCTGAGGTTCAAACTGAGCCACTGTCTGCAACCCAGAGAACTAGCACCCCAGGTTCCAGTGATGTGGAGGCCTCCCGTGACCTCCCAGTCAGCAGCAGCAACAACAGCACCACCAGTGTCCTCGCTGGTCAGCTGCTCTCACCGGCCTTAGCTGTGCAGAAGGGGGATCTTTCTCTGGAGCTAAAGGACATGGTGCCCCCTTCCACCACCAGGACACCACCAAATGGCAGCTATGTGATTCAGACAGAGGAAGTGAGGATTGAATGCTGCACCACGCCGGTGGGACTGCAACTTCTTCACTCTCATGAGACCACAGAGGTATCCCACAGCTTCTCCCAAGACATGGTCCAGTGTAGCTCCGTCCAGGGCAGCGTGCTGCAGGACGAGGGACTGTGCCTTCCTGCAGACCAGTCAGAGAAGGCACTCCAAGCTTGTCCTGACATCCTGTTAGTTGGGACGCCCAACAGCAGTGAGAAGATCCCTGCTCTGGAGGAGTCCAGAAACCAGACAGACCTTGTGACTCTCTCCTCCAGCTTTGGTTCCCAAGTGGCCGCTCATGGTGATGTTCAGGAGACGAGCGGTCAGAAAGATATGACATCCAAGAATTTTCACCTCGAAGTTGTTCACACGCCCTTTGACCCCAAGTACCTGGACGAGCTGAGGAGGATGGAATCCACAATCTGGACAGAGGAGGAATCTTTGATTCCCTCCCCTGAACTGCTGATCCAAAATGGCCACACAGACTCTCACGATGAAATCCTGGCTGTTATGGCTGAAGTGCCCTCAGCAGATGTGCTGACGGTCAGAGAGGAGTGTCTTGCAGAAGAGCTCGTCCCCGTGATTGAGATGCCACCTCTGACAGAGGATGAACTGGAGGACATGGTCCCCACTGTGGAGGGTCCTGGGGATGAGGCACTGTCTGAAGCTGATATGCGCCCCATCATGGATGTTAATGTTGCAGAGGAACCTCCTATGACAGAGTTGACACCAACAGCAGAAGTGCCTCATGCACCTTATTTGCTGTTGTTGGATAATTCACCTCTTAAGGCAAATAGAAACCAACATAGACTGGAAACAAATGTCCAGGATCAGCAGGACACGTCATTCGAATCATTGCCTGCCTACCTTCCCTCAACCAGCTGGCTCGCTGACTTTGACAATGTCTACTATTGTAGCAAGTTGCCACCAACTCCAAAGAAGCAGAGCAGACCTCTGAACAGCCATAGTTTAGATGTTCCTTCTAGAAGAAGAAAACTAGAGCTAGAGTACAAAGAACAATCTACTATCCGTAAGCCAAAAGAGCGGTACAAACCCAAAGGGAACGTGGATCGGCGAAGCCTCTCTGACCATGAATGCTGCCTCAGCAGAGATTTCAGTGAGAATGCGTTTACCCCTTATGTGTCCAAGAGGGAGCGACTTTGCACCAGATGCCTGGCAAAGTGCAGGATCTGCACGTCTGCTGGTCCAGGACTCGATGGTCAGTCCTTAAAAAGAAAAGCTATTCCTTTCCAACAGAGGAATGACGCACTCTTACCAACATGTGAAGCCTGTAAATCTCACTCCAAGAAACAGCTGATGAGAAAAGGCTCCAGTCCTGATGTCCGTGGCCGTCAACATGGACACGACACTGAGGGTGAATCTTCTGAGAACGGCTCATGTCGCACAGCGCCGAACTGGAGGGCAGCTGATGATCCCAGGAAGCTCATTGATCTCAAGAGGCCGCTGGCCTCCAAGCAGAACCTGGAGACATGTTCCACAGCGATGTACCCAAAGCTGAAGGAAAAGAACTGTTTGTGTAATGAGCCACAGCATCGATCTGTTGCCTGGGAGAGGCTGCGCCACTGTCCCCACGGCAACACCATCCGAGAAATGGATGAGAACTGCGCCGTGCCGGTTTCCCTCCAGGACAAATGGAGGAACATGGATCAGATTTACCTGACGCACAGGTGGCAAACAGGTAAGCAAATGGTTCTCACGTTGATGTCATGAGAAACAACCTTTAACACACTGTTCTGTAACTCTGCTTTTCTTTGTAACGCTGTAACTTATCATCTGACAGAGAAGCCATGGAAAGCTGTGATGCCTAACTCTGATGCTGACTTCTCCAAGAATGATGCCAGATCACAACACTTGAAAAAACACAAATCACAAGCACAATCACAAGGTTCGGTTTTGCCATTCCGCTTGAATCAAAGATCAAGATGTACACAGTAAAAAGGGTGCCTTTAAATGTAGAAAAGAAGAACTCGGTATGCTAACATGCACAAATACAGACACTAAATGGATCAAGAGGTTTTGGCTGATGTGTCTTTAGAAATAGGAAAAAAGTGACACATTAATACATCAAGACAAAATTCTTGCCACTTCCTGCTCTTTCTCAATTCTTTCTTTCTAGAGAAGTTAGCATAAACCTCAGTCCAAACCTTTTTAGTGTTCTTCATGACATTTAGTGTCTGTATCATTCATTATGTGGTGAATGCATCCAATATTTGAAATCCACCATATTTTATCCAGTAGTCGGGCATGTTATGATGAATATGGAGAGATTTGAACTTAATATTTTGTGTGATTTTTGTTTTCTCTCTGCAGGAACTTGTAGAAAAGACACAAGATGCTGATTCACACAAGAGCACAGTTTGAAGTGGAAAAACACACTTTTTTTAAAATGACATACACTTAATTTATTTTCACCAAAATGAGTTGTAAATAAATCACTGTTCACTATTTATTAACATTAAAATAAACACAGATTTATGCTAGTTCTTGCTGTCTTGCCTCATGAAAAACACCCTTTTTTGGCCCCTGCAGTTCCTGTTTTTCCAATATGGCTTGGGGAGTAATTGTGGTTAAGAGGTTGTAGTAATTGTGTTTGTCCACTAGATGGAACTATTTCTATATAAACTGTACAATCCATCAGATGACAAAATGTACTCAAAAAAATTTACTCTCAATGATAAAAAAAACATTCATAAATAATCCATACAATTGGAAAAACACACATTAAATATTCCAGATAAATCCCAGTCTTGGAAAACATGAATTTAAATTTAAAATTTTCAGACAGATGTCAGTGGGATATAGAACATTTTGGAGGTAAGATAATGAAACCTCCTGCAGTATGACAGCTTATTTCCTCAGGTGGACACTGCTGCATCTTCCTTTTGTCCATTTTAACAAACTCATTTCCTCCCTGAAGGGAAAATCTGACAGTTTACACATAATCCCTTAAACATCCTGCTGTGATCAAACATTTGCATAAGACCATTAAACTGATGGTTTTATCTAGACTGACTTTCAGTGACTGTTAAGGTGGGTGTTTGTGTAATGTTCAGGTGAGTCACTGGTGGTCCAGAGGATGACTGGGAAAATATCTACATAATCCAGATCAGAGTATCTGTTCTAAATGTCAGTTTCAAAGCAGTTTCACCTGTTTCAAGCAGAAATATTTTAAAACGAGGCACAGAGGAATCATTTAGCCCTGCTAGCAGTGCAGCTCTCACCAGTGTTTGTGTCCACCACTGAACTATCAGATTTACTCCACACATTCACATCTCCCTCAGAATGACTTGCAACAGTTTTGGTGATCACCTGACTTTTCCTCTAGCGAACATTTCGTTAACTTTCCAAAACCATTGATCTGATATTCACACACACTTCTCACTGATTTGAGGCAGGGCTCTCTGGACCTTTTTTGTCAGTCTTGACCCAACTATTTATTTCACTCTTCATGTGAACCATTGTGTGCAACACTGCAAATGTGCAGGTTATCCCCATATTTACATGATATCACGCCCTCCTTCCCGCTATGATGGCCATCTTTGAGCGTTACCTTCACCCTGATGTGTGTTGAGCCTGTCTGGAAAGTGATGAAGCACAAATTAACAGTAAAATAATAAAAAATAAATTGGTAAACACTTTTTTAACTGCAAGTGTGCCTTCATCCCACAAGAGGAGGAGTAAATTAAATATGGTATGATTACACCTGCCACACAGCATGTTAGCGTTGTCATTGTGAGCATGTTTGCACACTGATTATTAGCATTTAGCTAAAAGAGCTGCTCCGGCTGTTGACTGTCAGCCCAGTTTCTGATTATGTCAGCTAAAACGCTTGAACCCCCCCCTCTCATAATAGTGAAATGGGTGAAAAAAAAGATGTTTCCACACGATATTGAATTAATAGTCAAAAAGAACATTATTAGAGTCATGCTATTTCTTGTCAAGCTTTGAACCCCATTATTGACCGATAATGACTAATGCTGCTCCCCGAGGGGAAAAAATACACAAATGTATTGAATAAATAATGAATCATGTTTGGCCACACCATTAGAGTTTATGCAGTGTTCAGCAGGCCTTTGAGACCAGGTAATGAAACCGGTCTCACTGACATTGTTCTAAATGAAACATGTAATGACATATGCAGCAGTAATGGCTTTCCTGGCTGGAGGGGAGGTAAATACAGACGAGAGTGTGTGTTTCCGTCGGTCGCCTCATGTGAGCGAACTGAGGTGTGTGTGTGTGGTTTTTCAGGGTCTCGCAACAGGCCAACAACTGCTCGCTCTGCCTCAGATTGCTTCGCTTTCTTCTCGTCATCCTCTGCGGAGAGATCTACACAGAAAAGCCCACACAATGTGCAGCCTTCAAAGGGAAGAAAGGCCTGCTTTGGTGCATTGTTTGAACCAGAGACAGTCGAAAGCTTGTGCAATTTGAAACAGCCCTCTTAAGTGATTTCTCGCTAACGGGAAGGAGAGCGTCTTTGAAGCTAACAATGTGTGGTGAGGGAGGCCAGATGGGATGAGGAAAGTTGCAGCACTGGAGCGCAACACATGATTTCCCCTCAGATTCTCCAGTTCCAGGGCGGAGACGGACAGCACGGCGTGGATGGTCTCAGAGCTCATATCTCGTTGACTCCTTCCTCGCGCTGCCGCTTCATCTTCATGACGTCTGCATTATGCACAAATGTGAAAGGCATCAGCGTGATTGGCTCCCGAGGGGATTTACAGTGTGAGGTGGTGGTGGTGGCAGGATAGTCTGATATGCTGCGTGTATCACATAAAGCTGGAGGAGGCACATATATTTCATACAGAACGATATAAACGGTCGGGGTCTCTGTGGTTAGAACATCCTGCAGTGATGATTCAGTTTACAGAGGACAGAAAGATGAAGAAAGACCTCAGAAGTAAAGACATTTTACAGCTTCTCACTTCAGCTTCAGCCCTTTAAACACACCACATTCTCCAGTTTGGACAATGAAACCGCAGAACAACACAGAAACATTATGAAGCCGGTCATTTCAGTGGCTTCTTTTAATGGAACGTATTCTCTGCAGGAGGTGCAGGGTTCAGCCTTGCAGGTCTTTAATGTTGGTTAGAAAAGTGTTTTATCAGTTGAGTCTTATTAGCATTAATTCCTTACATTAGTTGTTTGTCTTTTCCTGGCCCATTTTACTCTGATAAACCTTGTTTTTTTTTTTTATTTTATTATTTTTATTTTTAGGGAATGTTCTGTGAGTCTTCTACGTCACTATTTTCATGTATCTTATTATTTTGGCATTCGTTTTTTTTCAGTGGTTTTACTGAAACAACTTGTGCTTTTGGTAAAACACTGACATTAAACAATGAGTACTTTTATCATTCATACTTAAAGTTAATGTTGCTTTTACTTGAGTAAGTAAGGTCTGAATACTGATTCCACAACAGCCGGGCTGCTGTGTAAGGCATAAATACAGCAGAATGTGATAATTAGCTAATCCTTTTTGACATATTCCCAACTGAAAACTGCACAAAGACAACATATTTAATGTTTGACCTCATCATTTTTGGTAAATATCTGCTCATTCTAAATTTGATTTTGCCAACACATTTTGAACAAGTCAGGACAGGAGCAACAGAAGTCTGGGAACGTTGTGGTACGCTCCAAAAACACCTGTTTGGAACATTCCACAGGTAAACAGGTTGATTGGTAACAGGTGATAGTATCATGATGAAAGGAGCATCCTGGAAAGGCTCAGGGGTTGGAGCGAGGTTCACCACTTTGTGAACACATGAAGGATCTTACTGCATGGACTCAGGAACACTTTCTTAAATTGGTAAATTGCTGAATTCTGTGAAAACTTCTTTTATCTTCACATATGTGGGACCTTTATGTATCAGTGTGTATCTGGATTTGTGATTGCACCATTTCTCTTTTAAAAGAGCTTTTTTGGAGCACTTCCCTCTACAGTGTGTGCTTGAGCAGTTTGTGTTCTTTTCAGTGTATGCCTCTCTATGTGTGTGTGTATGTGTGTGTGTGTGGGGGTGTGCATAGCTGCTTGAGATGCCTTTAAGAGCTGTGGGAGGTTAAGAGCTTCCATTCTGCCTCCTCCTTAAATGTTTGGAGTGATCCTGTCAAGCTGTCAAGTCGGTTTTCCTGGAGAACAGTGCGGCGCGTGGCACACAGTTCAAGTGTTCGAATCATCAGCAGACGTCTCAGAGATGACTAAGTGGTATCACAACACAAGACTACTTTGAGGAGAGCTTCCTCAAGTGCTCGCTGCTCTTTTTACACAGCAATAAAATAACCCTGAACAGAATTACAGCAAGAGATTATTGTATTGGTAAATCGGAGAATTACTCAAAGTTTGTGAGTCAATACCTGCATTTGCTAGGCTACGATACTTTGAGAACTAGCATATGTGCTTGAATTTCGTGGAAAAAAATGGAGAAGCCACAACTTATTAATGAATGTATGAACAAATATTTTAATATAAAATATCGATTAAAAAAACACAACTGTGTTTTTCATGTGACTGACAAACCTACAGAGAATTATCACTGAACTCTGTAGCTCTGTGACGCCTTTAGCTGCGCTGATAACATTTCACCAAAATGGCACATTTTTTTATATGAACACTTATTATTTTCAACGACAGGCAGCTGCTTTCAGCCAGCACAAACCTGCCCAGCACCAAACGGCACAAAGTTAGCTATTTATCTTTAGCTAGCTAGCAGCTAGCTAAAGATAAATAGGATATTTTTCTGAGGATTCTGTGTGGACACCAAAGGGAGAATTAATATTCAATTCATTTGTTGGACAAAAACAAAACTCCAACTGAAATTGTAAATTATTAATCATTATTTAATTATTAATTATCAATTATTGACCATTTGTAGTCGGTGAGGCCTAGCCTAACAGCTAGCTAAGATACATCGGCCTACCAGTCATGTTAGCCCTAGTGTTAACATGCTAGCCAGCTCTCTATGCTAGCTGGCTGGCTAGCTAGCAAGTAAATGTATTAAAATGGCTATAGTTATAGGCTAATATAGTTAACAAAGAGACGTATTGAAATCATAGCCGTCTGTCTCATAACTGTAATCAAACCACGTCTCTTTACTGGAGTCGTTTATCGACCTACTCAGAATAATGGATGGTGCACAGCTAATGATAGCTTCCTTTGATCCCTTTAACTTCAGAAATGTCAAGACAGTTTGCTATTGGCCAACTGAAGGGAAAGTGCCTTAAAATTCTCCAAATTTGGCACTGATTTACAGTAGTTTGCAGTATTTAACTTAAGTTAACTGACTTTGCTTCAAAACTGTTTAAATGCTGGAACCGGGCCATTATGAGTCAGAGATGTAAGTGTTGACAGTGGTGGAAAGTACGTTTCCTCATTTAAGTACAAATTTGAAGCATTTGTTAAACTGCCATTCATGTGTTTGGGTATGTGTTTCGAGACAACACCTGTACTGTCAGAGCAGAGTATATTTGTGAAGATCTCTGTGTGAAACCTGTGCCTCTACACAATCTTCTCCTTCAGCCGAAGACAAACACCCGGCCGGTGTCGTGACAGTGCCGTCTGCTCTCTGCAGCTCCTGAAGGACATGATGGATGCTTCTTTGAAGGGTCCCTTCTGTCATCCAGACGCCCAATTAGGGGCCGGTTACGGATGGCCACTCTGGACTGAAAGGTAGGAGGGCAGCATCAGTCACTCAGTGGACCACGCTGACTTCTTGGCACTTTAGCCCATTGGTCACTGTAACAAAAGCAACTGCGTGCGGCCAGCAGATGCTGGACTTCTCTCCAGTGTGCATGCTCATTCTTTAACAGACAGTACCTCTCTGCAATAATTTCATATACTGTTAATAGATGCATGGTCAACACAAAAAAATGGTAAATTTATGAGGAAAATTAGTGTATTACTGTTATGCAGGTGAGTGAGTGGAATCAAAGGTCCTGCAGGAGTGCAGCATTTGCACAAAAACTTGTGTTTTTGTGCCTGCATGTGTGTGTCGCTGCTGGTCATTTTCCAGCAGAGAGGGGGTCCCGTGTGGCTCAATGGCACTAACATCGGCAGGGTTGGGGGTTTGATTTCCACCGGGGCCTCCCACACTCAGGTGTATGCACTCAATTAAGTAGTAACACGCTCAAGGTCGCGCTGCGCTGTGGTTACTGGCAGCAGTGAGCTGCAGCTGGAGGAAATGTTGATCTGCCAGCCGCCACAGTGAAACACGACCTTGACTGTGTTCCTGCTTTTACACAACACTGACTGCACTTACACAGGAGCTCGAAAGTGATGAGTGATTTCTTTTTGTCCATGAAGACTGTGGGTGACATTTCTCCTATCAAACACTTCACCAGATGTCTCATATCATACCGTGTCGAGAGATGAGTCCCAGTCCCATACAGTATACGGCCATTTCAGGCTGTCCTCCAGATGTTGCCACCTGGCTGCAGGGATTTGTGCCAACACTCCAACAGTTCGGTCCAGCACTGTCTGTTGGGGGATAAGGCCTGGCTCCCAGTTCCTGCTCATCCAAAAGGTGTTGGAAAGAGTTACGGTCAGGGCCACTGACATGTTGAAAAGTTAGAAGAAAGAAAATCTAAAATATCATCAAGAATTCCTTTCATTTTAACTAAGCGGCTGAATGCAAAACCACGAAGAGCCAGTAATAAGCATATGTAACCAGCAACACAGTAAAATACACACACAGTTCCAGCCACTCAGTGGTGATATTCCCTCATGATCAGCACCATGGTAGTGGTCGACGTAGGCGACAGCTCGCAGCATTGATGGGTTTGCCATGAAGCTTGAGATCATGTCAAGACAAAACAAGGAACAGCTACATGTTTCCCTGCAGCCACAAAGCTGCTGTTTGTATTTCTCTTAAGTGCATCAACACATCGAGCAGATTTTGTCTGTGTACTGACATTTTCTTGAGTTTTAATCAGTCTTATTCTGTTTTTTTTCTTTTACTCAAAATCTGCCCACAGGTAGCATGTACAGGACTGACAGCGTGTGGCACAAACCTGATTCAAAGCCTGCGTTAAAGAATCATAATCATCAGTGAAAAGCACCATGTGAGGCTTCAACGGCACACAAAGAACACAAACACTCACCCAAAGGTTTTGTTTTTTTACACAAATTTATACTACAATACGTACGTGCCGTACTTCCTTTATGTTAAATTTAGAAACAGTAATTCTCATCTTCTGAAGCACCTGCACAAGCAGCACACCTGCAGGAAGCTCGCTGCTAAAGCACAAGCCACTCCGCCCAAGCAACCGAGGCTGGATCTTAATCGTTTGGCCACGACTTGACAAGCTAATAGCACGTTGTGGAAAATATGCAGCTCTACCGTTGAGTCACCTGCTGTCAGTAGGCTGGTTAGCCAGATATCCTGTGCAGGTGGCCTGGAGAACTTTTTCCAACTACCTGGACTGCAAATACGCAAAAATAGAAAATGAGCTGTAGAAAACCTTCGCGAGGCTTGAGTACATTTCCACCAGCGCAGACAAAAGCTGAAATGAAAGCGGTAACTGAAGGCATCGTTTTAGCATTTTAGCATTGCTTTTTGGTGGATTTAATCACTAACTAGTAACTGTAACTAATGACCATTTTTCAGTGACTAGCACAGCGTTGCTCATACATCACAGCCACAGTCTGACCTGAGAGGGAAATGAGCAATCAAAAACCACATCTCGTTTCAGACCGTTATTATTTTCCATTCACAACGAGCCTTTATATAGAGGGTCAAATTGAAAAGCAGGTGATGCACGGCTGCTTCTGAGCCCCGTAAATGTCAAGGGTGCATGATTTTGTTTTTTTCCTTGTTGGAATGATTCCCACCATCATGCAGCTCTCAGCCGGGGAAGCAGCGGAGATACACCAGAGAGCGTCAGAACAACAACAACAACTACAACAACAACACTGAGAAATCCTGTCCGCCCGTCCTCAGCGACACCAACAAAACCGGAGCGCGGCCTTGCCAGATATCGAGTCGGTGTACTGTGAAAATGAATACGGTGTAAGGTCTCCAGGCATCATGTGCTGTAATGGCTGAGCCCAGAGGGAAGCAGAAGCCGCAAAGTTCAGCATGTCCACTTGTTAGCCGCACGGTGCTGTAAAACAGCTCCATCACACAGCCGAGGCAGGGAACGAGCCCCGGCGTCCCTCGCTGCAGGCTCAGCGTTTCTCCGCCGCCGAGCTGACGGTACATAGATCAGCTGGTGCTCTGCAGCCTTAATACCTGGAGCTTTAACACTTTAATGTCTTTCGCTTGACAAATGACCTGCGTTCAGGTCAAGTGCAGCTCGCAGGCCTCGGGGCTTTCAGAGCAGCCGGTGGCAGTGCACCCAGAGAAAATGGTTTTACAGGAAGTCAAAGAAACCATCGGAGAGAAGGAGGATTTAATTGAGCACGGTCGTCTCAGAACATGATGTTGGTGTGTGACGGGCGGAAAACATGAAAAGGGCAACAGCAAGCAGAAATTCCTGCTGCATTTATGGTGAAACAGCTCCAAACCCTGGTTGAGATTTTATTATGCGACTCAGATTTAAAGTTGAACCACTAAACCTCCATAATAAAAACACACAGGGGTCATTTAACTATCTGACCATTTAATTTACAGGCAGCTCATTTTTTAGCTGCATCACTGGAAGGACACCCGAGAGGGCACGTCATCATGTTTCAGCAACCAATACCACCAGTGGCTCCAGGTGCAGCCGCCTCTGCTCGTGTTTCTAATGCTTGTTCCTGTATAATAATCAGGGGTGCTGTACTTGGCTTTTATTATGTTGAGATGTGAGATTCTCCTCTCACATGCTGCACTACTCAAAGCCAGTGAAAGAGGATTGAACACAGAGGATGCTGCCAACTGTTTTCCTGCTTGCTTTAAGTGCATTTAGTTGTTGCAAGGTGGCCTCGTGTTTCTAAAGAGTGGTGCACATCGTGTGTGTTGTCAAAATGGTGGAGGTCTTGCATTTCCTGAGGCCAAGTTGAAGGATCAAAAACTAAAAAAACGTCTCGTGATTTGTCCCTGTCAGCATCCATCCTTCTGAAGCCTTGTCAAAACGTGTCCAGGATGTTGGCCAGAGAAGACTGTGTGCAGATTCGCTGCAGGTCACCGTGTTTGTTGCTCGCGGCCTGCTGCTTCTGCACAGATGATGATCTTGATATTGTCTGTTTCATGCCTCCATGCAGACCATCTGATACTGAAGCACAGTAGAAGTTTTTTTCTCCACCTTTTTTTTTTAAATAAAAACTAACAGTGAGGAAGCTTCCGATCAGCTGATCAGCTAAACAGCACTCGAGTTCTGGTAAAATGATGACATTCCAGCAGGGAGCCGACTTTGTCGTCCAGTTATTTAAACCTGCATTTTGGTCAGCACCCAGTTCAATCAGTCCAAGGAAGCCTGAGGTAAACTCTCCGTCGTTCCACATGTCTGACTTTTGTTGCATCAGTTATATGCACCCCTGATGATAATGCAAACGTGGTGAAACTGAGTTTTGGATCTGGTCTATGTGCTACCTTTCACTCCGTGACAACAAAACATGGCAGCATGACCAACACTTTAAATAAATAAGAATAACAACAATGAAGCAATATGCAGAAGCTTTTTGAATATTACAGCACTTTTGCAAACACAGTAGACAAAAGCAGCAAATGTCACAACTAAGATCTGATATGTCAAAATCATCATTTTCTACTCTTATTATGATGTGACAGGCGTCGCATAAGGGATTTTTCCTGAACTGAAGTGGCAGGAAAGGGCTTCCATACTTGTCTCTACTTGCCACATATGTCTCAAGCGGCGGAAAACAAACAAGACATTCATCTCAGTGATTATGAGCAGCACATACCGACGTCCTGCGTGTCTTCAGACATGGAATGAATATTCAGCAGCAGACAGATAAGGAGACATGTTCAGCTGCTTGGCTTTGCTGTGGGAATAATCATCCACATGATTAATGTCACAATATGTATTTGTTGAACAAATCAGCCCAGATGACACACACGCACACACACACTCACACACACTGTGAACAGCAGAGCACTGAGTTCTTTTCCTGGGTTGAGTTCTTGGCAGCGCTGCCGCTCCACCCAGAGGTAATCAGCGTGGCGTTTTGGGCTTTCCAGTCTAAGCTCTGCAGAGGGACAGGCCTGTACACAGGACGTTTTACCCAAACAAACACCACGGGGGGAATGCCAGTGACGACCACATTCAGGAAGAGGGAGATTGCAAACACATGTAGCTGAGGCCCTCGGAGGACTCGGAGGAACGTCATGTTCCCATGCAAGCCTAATTGCCAGAAACGTGTACCAGATGTGGCTATCAGAGGCGCTCATTTGCAGAAAAGGCTCACAGGATAGCGAGGGTTAGCAAACAATAACAAGCAGGATGGAGAAATGAGCTAATCCTGGTTATGTAACGCGGTGGAGAAAAGAGGTGGGGTACTGCAGAGGAGAAATGCTCACACCTACCTGTGAGCCTCTTTAACAGCTGATAAAGCTGTGACGCAAGAGGAAAGCTGGAGTTTGCTGCCTGAAACACAAACGCTTTTATATTCTTGCTGTTATTCAGACACATTCAGTATCTTCAGGACAACAAGTAAAAATGAAAATGAAAGATTCCACATTTCCGCCTTAAGTAGCAGTGTGGGGAAAGCTTTGCATTTAGACCGTATGTAGTAAAAAAGTCTGATAAGAACTTGAATCTGTAAAAATATTTAACGGGAGACGCTGCAGGTGAAGACAGTAAAAATCTGAACTCATCTGAACTTTCACCATGAAACTCCCCCAGTTGATATGATAATTATTTTATGTATCACAAGTCTTCTGCAGTGTTATGTTTGAATATGTAAATTCTGCTTGGTCTAATTAAATATGCACCAATTTGCATACATTTCTCAAACAGAAATCTGAACACTTGATAAAATTTGTGTCGTTCTGTTGACATGTTAGAGTAAAAGTTCTCACTGAGGGCATTTTGGATTCTTATTATTAGCAATGAAAATAAGCCTTTATAGAGTTTTCATCCTTAGTGATTTTTAATGTATCTAATGAATGCAGTGTGTGTTTTTAATCATCAAATCAGAAAAGACTGACAACAGCCATAAAAAAATGAAATCAGATGGTGTGTAAAAACCTTCTTTCGGTATAGATTCAAATAAAACTGGAAAGTTTGGTGTTTGTAGAGATTTCTGGCTCAAACTATGAGAAAAAGCTCATTCTGAGAAAACGGCCTTTAGAGATACGTGTTGTAAAATTAAAAAGGTGAAAAGAGTTAAGGAAAGTATTTTTTTTTGCAAGGTTTCTTCACTATGTATTAAATATGCACTAATTTGCACAACTATCCAGAAAGTAAAAGCCTCAATGTGTATTTTGGCCATTTTCCTCCCACTAGTCTGGAAGAAGACACATCAAAACTGAGCAGTGCATGAAAAAGCGACGTTTCCACCTGTGACGCTTGACTCACCTGTAAATATCAGTCCTCCTGGGAGCAGGGATGCTGGGCCCTGGACTGAAGAACTGCTGTCAGGTGCAGCTCTTATAGTGGACTTGACTTGAACTACATCACAGAGGTGGCTGTCACTTTCAGATGCATTATTCACGTTTAGTAGAAGAAGAGTTTGCAGCAACATTGAAGTTGTTTTGACCATGAAAGGGCCCGTTAGCCAGCAATCTGTGACTAATTCAACCTGGAAAATTTATTTTGACCCAGAAATGTAACTTGCATACATTACCTGTAACTGTTTTTTGTATTCAAAGTGTATTTTTATCCCAAGAAATCTTGCCTGTCTGTAACTATGAAGCAACAAACTGCAGCTGCACAGCACAGACACAGCTTCACTCCCTCAGATACGCAGCCTTCATACTGTCAGATACCATCGTGTCGTCTTTTAGCTGAGCTCTCTTTGTGCTTCTCCTGTGATAAGCCCTGCTACGCTTTCACCAAAGATGATGAAACTGAAGCGCAGATGGCATGAAAGCGTCTACCATGTGGTCTGCTAAGAGACTCGCGCAGAAAACTCTTTCCAGACTTCTACTGTACACTCCATTCCCATTCTGAAAGATTCACGCTGCGAACGATCGTGCCAGCATCGATACTTCCAAGACTTTTCACAGCCTAATTAAATCTGTGATACTCACGCCGCAGAGGCTTCTCTCAGCCGACGGTCTGATGTAAAGCTTTAAAGTGAGGCTGATTGTCAAGGTAACCTTGCCGAATTTAACGCTTTCCCCATAAAATTAGCTTATCCCTTTAACTGCGATGAAAAACCTCAACAGCGAGGAAAAACTTGATCTCCCGCCTGCTTTTTGGGGCCTGTTAACACAAGATATGGAGTTTTTTTCGTCTTTCTCTACTTTCCGGAGGCAGGCTTAGATAATCCCTCATGGATAGGAAATATCTGACCCAGCCACTGATTTCTGGAGACCCTGCTGCGCCTCCACCGTGGATTAGTGGAGCTGAATTGGAATCAGAGGTGGGGAGGAAATGAAGCCGACGGGCGGAGGCACCACCCAGGTGTGAAAGTGCACACATTTGCTGTCATGGTTTGGTTCATCTCAAAATGCATGAAATTTCCGCCTGGAGATCACCTCATAAGAAGGTCATTAGACCTCTGGACGCCGCGGGAGGCCGTGCAGAAACGTCCAAAAACCTCTACAGGAGAGGATGCAGTTTGGTAGGCGAGTGTGGGCTGTTTCTGTAAACACAGTATATAATATATTCATCCATCTCCACTTAGTGTTAGAACTGAAGGTCAGCCTTCGGAAATAAGAAGCGGTCGGCCTCAAAATTCAATTTCTGCTTCATTTCCAGGCTGCGACAGAGATGTTAATGCAGCCTCCTATATATTCAGAGGTCGCTTCATTTCATACACTGCACCCGGGCGCCCGCTGACATGCAGCCACCACCAGCTCCACCAGATCGCGTCCAACTTGCACCGTGCGTGCTGCCAACTGAATTAGTGAGAGATCATTGATCACCCACAGCCTGAGAAAGATGAGAGAATTAATTAGAGAGAGAGATGGATCAGAAAGTGGGAGAAAATGTGAGAGGAAGGCAGGAGGAGATACAAGAGGGAGGGTATTTGGCTGAGAGAAGAAGGAGAGACAAAGTGAGAGAGAATGAGTGAAAGTGGAGAGGGGGAAGCGTAGTGAGGCGTGGAGGAAGTGTGTGTCTGCAGAGTGAGATACAGCCGGCTGCGAGAGACAAACTGTGTGGATTTACAGCTTCTTGATGCTCTGACTCCTGCTGTTGTCCTTTCATATCGTGAGCCGCTTGGCTTCGTCTCATCTTCGCCAAAGTGCTCTTATCCCGAGATCAGACCACGCAACGTTTACGTCCCCGGAGATTCGACAGATAATGGCCAAGAGACATGTCAGTATCATCAACTGGCACACACGGTGTCAAGTTGTAGGCGTCATTAAACTACATGAAAGAGAGTTTCATCCTATTATTTCTGCCATGAAGTAGACACAGAACTCAAGCTCAAGTGCTCAGTGGTGCAAGATGTATTCACACTACTTAAGTTAAAGTATGAAGGTAAAAGTGTTGATGTAGCAGTAAAATGTTCCTGTCAGTGCTTTTCTATCATATCTGATGTTCGTGCATTAATATTCCTGCTGCATTCATGCTGCATTTTACTGCTGGAGATGTTTAAACTCATTTGAACTACTTTATATACTGTTGGCTGGTTTAATCTACAGCGATGCATCATATTCTATAAGATTGTCACATGTTTGTAGCGTGGCTGTCCTGTGAGAACCTCGTATCTCAGAAAAACAGCCTGTTTTCAGCTCTGTGACGATGCATTTTTAGCTGATCCAGGAGGCTTTTTAAACAGTTTGTTTAGCTGAAGAAGGAGGAGAATTTTCTCAAGACATGAAGGAAAACTTCATCCTTCAGTTTATCACAAACATTCAACAGCAACATCTGGAGATACATGGTTTTCACTGGACAGGAAGTCCATTGAAAAACACTGTAATCTGAAAAGTAACTAAAGCTGCCAGATAACTGTTGTGAAGTAAAAAGTACAATATTTGTAGTGGAGAAGAAGCATACATTTCCACCACTGCAAGCACTTTATTGTCAGTGTTCAGGCTTGGTTTCTTTTTCTCTTTTTCAGTACCTCCACTCAGGGTTGTGTTTGTAGTACTTCTCTAATAACGTACCAGTACCTCTTTACATCACCAGGTACATGCAGTACAGTACTGGGCCCCTGTTTGCAAGTGTTTGTATCCTCTGACTTGAGTCTTCAGAAGGGACCTAAATGTATTTTTAAGTCGAGCTACGATCATTGGCTCCATCATGGCCGAATATTTCACCCTCTGAAAATAAACTTAAAGAAAAACTGGACACAGACACACGCTGTTAATGTATGAGCTATATTTTATTCATCTGTTATTTTAATGTGGAAATAAGCCAAGTATTCCTACTTTAAAGAGATTCAGCTGCTTATTTGCCAGATTTTGCTGAGGTGTGTGTTTGATCTGACCTCTCCTGCAATATTCCCTGAATTTATTTCAACTTGGCTTCAAAGACAAAGCAGCTGTGGGCCACCGTGCTCATTTAAACGACATCAGAGAGCAATAACTTTAGAACCAGGACACCATTAAAACATTCATTTTAAATGCTAACAAATAAACAAGGAGAGGCTGTTTTATGTGTAATTCCCTGTAATCGAAGAGATTCGGAGCACATTTTAATTCCCTTTTCCCACTTCTTATTTTGTGAGTAAGTAAGTAAACTTCATTTATGTAGAACTTTTCAAGAGAGGGGTGACAGAGGGGAGAAAATACATAAAGATGGAGAAGTGATGGACAGAAAATACTGATCTAATGTTGGGATTTAGCTCAGAGTTCAGCCTCACAGCTGCTAGCATGACTGTAGTGTCTCAGTTTTATTAAGGTTTAATATCATATTTTCCGGCTGTTTTATTGGTACTAGGGCGCAACACTTGGTCAGCTATTGATGTTACTAATAAATTGCTTTTTTAACCCTATAATGCCTGACCCAAGAAATAATGGACAGAAAATTCTATTTTTTTTAATTTAAAGACTTTATTTGGCCCTTTAACAATTTTTTTTAATTAAAAAAAAATTGCAAATATGTTTTTTTGTTTGTATCGTTTTGAGCAAAGTTTTTACCATATGGTAATGCAAAACGTTTTAGAAATGCATGTATCAAATATGATACCCACAGCATTATAGGGTTAATGTAGTGGCTAGGCGGACTCCTGATCTGGACTTATGTCCTTTTGGATTTAGGATCAGTTTGTATGTCAGTGGTGCAGTATGTTTGTCATATGTCGCCTATAGTGACTTTATTTGTCACTGTGCAGGGTAACCAAACCAGTTTGTCCTCTGGGACTTATTGAAATCAAAGACATTTCACTTGAAACCTGTAGAGGAAAAGTCAGTAGTCTTCGTCCTTTGGGGAACATGAACGTCTCTAAAAGGATTTTTGGTAATCTGTTGTAATAGATGTTGAGGTATTTCAGTCTGGACCAACGAGGTGGACTGATGTTGGCTTCCATAGAGCAACGCCACCAGCGTGGTTAAAAATACAGATGATGGAGCAGCTGTGTGAACAAATCCTTCACAGGACTCAACTGTAACTGAAGAAGAAGTCGACCTCTGGTGTGTTTACCTCGCGGGGAGGTAACCGCAGGAAACTGATTGTTGCTTCTGAGCCCCATCTCAGCCTCTGTAAACTGATTACTCTCATTCACAAACATCCATCTCGGAGCAAAGACTCCAGGAAAGCGGGTCAGTTTTTTTTTTTTTTTTTTTTAACCCAGGATAAACTCAATCTCACGTCAGAGTGCATCCAATTATACAGTCTCGCCGGCCTCATTCAGAACGAGGTCACCTTAGCTTCTATCTCCTCCTCATCGAGCGGAGGTTGAAAGGGGGATTTGATTGGGTGATAGCAGTTGAGGCGGAAGGTAGGGAATGTTCATCGGCTAAATTTTCATCAGCATCCCCTCCCTTCTTTTTAGAAAGAAATGCCTTGGGGGGGAAAAAGGGCCAGGGGAGCCTCGCCAATTGGAGTGTGAATTGAAGGCAGCAGTCAGGTGGTCAGTTGAGGGATGAGTCAGCAGATGCCTTATCACTTCTCAGGTTGTGTATCTGTGTGTGTGAGTGGTTGCTTATAAATCCTCAATGTAAAAGTACTTCATCACAAGTAAAAGTCCTACATTCAAATTCCTTAATATTTAAAGAAGTATTGTGAGCTAAATGTGCTCAAACTATCAAAAGGAAACATTTTTGCCAAATTACACCCTTCAAAATGTCATATACTGTTTATCATAGCATTTTTATTTCTAATGCATTAATGTTCAAGCAGCATTTTTATTGCAGTTGGCCAATGTGGAGCTTGTTTTAACTCTTTTAGGTGATGTTTGGCAGTTTAACCTGCAGAAAACTGGATAAAAAAAGTCATCTCTGCCTGTAATTGAGTCCTAAAAGCCTCATTCTGCACTCCAATGAGGATTTAAAATTAATTTCTATATCTTGAATCAAGGCAGAATGAGGCTGGTCAGCTCTAGAATTATTAAAAAGATAATTCTTGAAACATGTTGATTTGCACAGAAAACAGGCTTAAACATACTTAAACACTGACACATTTTTTATACTTGAGTAAATATATTTAATTACTTTACACAACTGGTCCATATGTGTGTTTGCTGTATATTGTTACCTCATCTTATTGATTTATCTATCCATTTTCTTGTACTTGATTAAAGAAAGGGCAAACAAACTGGTGAACTGCTGTTAAAACATGTCATCATTGTATATAACAGAGACAAGCTGTAGCAACCGGTGTCTACACCAACAAGAGACTGGACTATCAGCAGAGCTACAGCAGTGTCTTATTAAAGGTCATACAGCACTCTGTGAAAAGTGATGATTTAGTAAGACATTACACTTTATCCTCTTATCCTCTGATCTTGAGCTGAAGGTGATGGAAGGTGGTGGAAAGTACTTTTCCTTGCAGGCCTGAAACTCGTGCCAGCAGGCAGTGGTCATCAGGAGATCTATATATATTTGATAATACAGAAAAGTTTAAGGTAGTTTCTTGAAGTCGGTTACTTGCACTTGAGTATTTTCATTTCTGCTACTTTATACTTCCACAGGCAGGTAGGTGCCTTTTATAGGCATTGCTATGTTGCTAGGCTATGTTTATTTAAGCAAAACATATGACTATGTCTCGGTTAGCTTATGTAGCGCAGGGTAAACTAAGCTAATGTGAACCAACATAGCTAAGGGAATGTTATTGAATTTGAACTATTGCAACGAACAGCAACATTAGCCAACGATAGCTAACATAAGGCAATGTTAGCAAATGTTAGCTAACAGACAGTAACTAAGAGTAACATTAGCTAATGTTTGTTAACATAAGGTAGGCCTAATGTTAGCCTGTTTTACCTAAAATAGCTAAGGGCAATGTTAGCCAATGTTAGCTAAGAGTGCTAAGGGTAATATAGCCAGTGTAAGCTAACATATCTAAGGGCAACGTTAACCAGTGGTAGCTAACATAAGGTAGTGTTAGCCAATGATAATGTTAGCTAACATAACTAAGGATAGCATAGCCAGCGTTAGGTGAGGGTAATGTGAGCCAATGATAGCTAACATAACTAAGGGTAATGTTTGCTAATGTTAGCTATTTTGGTCAGATAATACTGAGCTGAGGAGGGTTGAATCGAGGGCGACTGAACTTGGATGCAGATACTTGAAAACATGCCGTTACGACAGCCAGGAGCTAAATTTTTATGGCTAATCGTAAAAATACAAAGCATCATTGCTGCATTTACCGTCTATAGCCATCTCTGTCATCACGATGTTCCAGATAAAGTCCCAAGAGCATCACATGATCTGCACCACTTAGTTTGGCCTCTACACCAAAATCAGCCCAGTACTATTTTAGGAAAGTCTTTGGATATTCAGTATGTAGGTGTTTCTAGTGTAATACTCTCTAGTGGCCATAGTGCCTGCTAATTAGTAGAAGTTACATAGACTCGCTGGCATGAAAGCCAGCACCACAATGGGCTTTTATTTTGAATTATAGAGGAGTCCCTTTAGATGATACATGGTTTATTTTATCAAGTTGTAAATACTGCATGTACAGAGTGCAGTAGAGTCACTGGTGTGGGAGTAGTTCACACAACCTTTTATCCTTTATCCACTGTGAACCTTGGAATAAGAGTAACACTTAGTACACAGATCTAATATGCATGTTCATTAGCCTCAGCAACACGTTTCATTGTGTTCCCGCTGTGGTTGATTAGTTCACCCCAGATGATACAAAATGTTTAAAACACATGATGTTGTGGGAAAACTCCGGCTCGTCTCCTGATGTCTGATAACAGGGAACACACAACATGAATGTGCACACACACCGCCACAGCTTGGACCCATAAAACAAAGAGGACTAGTGATTCACACAAGGTCAGCCTCTGCCCTCAGGTCCTGCTAACTGTAAATCACTCTCCATATGAGCATCGGCCAAATGCTTAAAATGTAAATGTCCTCATCATGGTGGCCGGACTTGGTGCCAGGCCTGCGGGGTCCCATCAGTCTGCAGGCCGGAGGCAGCGCTGGAGTGGAATTGGCAGGGAGCAGATGGGGGACAGGGCAGACCCCCTTCTGATGAGCTGCTGAGAGAGGTTCGCTGATTACGCTAATTTAAAAGATGAGCTTTAATTCCAGTCTGCTGGATTCGAGGACCAGGACGAGTCGTGGATGTTGTACAGTGATTCTTTTGCTTTTTTCTGCAGCTGCCTGACTCAACCTCCGTGTCCTCTTGGCATCTCTTCACGTTCGCTGTTGTTCTCTGCACACTGCTGACCTCAGTTGTTTTTCATTGTGGTTTTTGCTCAGGAGTTTGTGCTGTTGCATGTTATCCACTGCAGTTGAGGGAGTTAAAAAAACACTGAGGTCATGAGTTCAAATTTCCCCCAGCAGAGCCCCAACCAACTCTTTTTGACCAGCCACCAACCAAACTCAAAGTTTTTTTTTTTACTTTTTAAAAGAAAAGTCCCGGATTTTGCTCTTTTTTATGTATCTGCACGTTGTTTCCTGCCCTGCCTACATGTACGTAGTTCTTGTAGAGAATACTAAATCTCTACATTACTAAAATACATGGATTTATTTAATTGGAGTCACACAAATAAAAGATTCAGCCTTAAAAACAGCAAAAACAAACCAATAATATGTGAATCCACTTCATGAGATGAAAAGTCCAGTGTGCAGGATTTAGGGGGACCTACTGGGAGCAATGTAATATAATATTCACAGTTTATAGCTACACAGTTATTGGTATAGTTTTCATTCATGTATAATCACCTGAAAATTAGAATATTTGTCCACCTTGTTTCTACAGCAGCCCAGAACGGACAAACCAAACTGTGGCATCAGAGACCACCTTTTTGCGTTTTCTTACGTCACCGTAGGGGCAGATGAGGCGAAGGGTATTCAGCTGGTTGCAATCTGCAACCTCACCACTAGATGTCACTAAATCCTACACACTGGACCTTTAAACCCTCCAGGTTCCTGGAAATAATAGCGACGACATGACCTCAGTGTCCTGAATGGAAGCTGCAGCCCTGCCTGATTTCATTATGTAATTCAGAGCGTATTATTACATTGTCCTCTGAATGCTTGAGTGCTTAAAAGCTTCAAAATGCTTCAACTTATTGGAAAATAATACAGATTTTTACATTGTTTGTACCAGTTTCTTGGCAACAGCAAGCATACAGGATGTACTGCTGGTGGATAAAAAAGATGAGGTCACTGGACAAAGGCTGTCATGACCCTTTTTCAGGTGAAACCAGTGGATTAGGAAATCATACACAGCTCACCAGAATCAGGGCTGAGACCTGTGTTTCACCTGTGTCATGAGCTGCATTTCTACTAATGAAAATAACTGCTCGCTGGGTCCCACTTCAGGTGCTACGTCGTACGTCCTGTCTCACTTTGCAGCTCAGAACTGCAGACTTGCTTCGACCAAGCACATTGTACAACGGTGAGCTGGGTAACGCAGCTTTCACTCAGCCCCCAGGTGGAAGAGTTGGGAACTATCGTGAGCAATCAGCCTCAATCACAAAGCCGTTCTGCAGCAGAGGAGAAAGTTCCCTCCCTCCTCATGGACTCCATTGATTTACTTTGTTTGGAGTCAGTTCTGGAGCTGGTTTTGTTTCCTGCCCACAAAAACAGTCTCGAGTTCAAATGACCTGAATTCATTCATGGAGTGAAGCGTTAGAGTTAGACCTTTCCATTCATTTGTCTCAGCTATATGATGTCTGGCCTCAAGAGGAGCGTCAGGCAGATGGCTATTCTTAGCCTACTTTTAGTCTTCATTTAATACTCTTATCTAGTCGTGTTTTATCCATTGCCTGATGGTTTTGTCTGCTACTTTTTTATCTGCAGTCTTGGCCTTACAGAAGAAGCTTTTAATGTAAATGGGACTAACCTGGTTAAATAAAGGTTAAATAAACTTTACTGTAAAATGAAGTGATAGTCCCGATCTGGTGTTCACTGCAACAACTATTCTCTGCCCTTTTCCAGAGAAAGTAGAGTATTTCTAAACCAAACAATCGTCTGTGAATAATCGATGCTGCCTCGTACGCCACAGCTTCACATTCATTCCAATCTGATCACGTTTGAATCTGTTTTTAATATCTGAAGATATAAAGGGAGTGTGACTCTCACTTTTTTAAATCCATCTCAATTTAATCTTCCCTTTTTTCTTTAATCTGTCTTTTTAAAAATTTTGTTCAAATGAAAGAGCAGCCTTCTGTTTGATTATATTTGCGTCGCCTGTGTTGTTAAAGGGAAAGTTCAACATTTCGGGAGAACTGGATGTGAATATTAAGTCAAGATACGACTCTAAAATCTGCCTGTTAGATATGAAGCTGGTGAACTTCAGAGGTGCGGGAAGGTGATTGTGCACGGAGCCAGGCTAGCTGTTTCCCCCTGCTTCCAGTGTTTGTGCTAAGCTAAGCTAACGGCTGCTGGCTGTGGTGTCATGTTAACCAGACAGATATGAGATAGGTCGTTAAACTCGCCACCAGAAATGTTCCTTTAAATTTAAGAGTGATCTGCAAAATCTGTCACGTTCTGCCTGACCACTTCAGCTCAGATATTTGCATGTTTTCACTGTCGAGCGTTAGTGCTGCATGATTTTACCATGTGACTGAGCAAATAAGAGTCAAAGACATGGCTTGCTAAATGTAACTTAATGTCTGTTTTTGTTGTTCCAGGTGGGAAATGGTGAAGGAACGATGTGGGCTGTCAGCGATTTGTTCCAACCCGAGAATATCGCTGACATCCCGCTGCAGAGATAATAGAGTGCTTCTCCCACTCGCTTTTGTCTCCCCTTCCCAGACTTTCCAACTCATTTGAGTGTAGACAGAAAACGTCTCACAGCTTCCGAGAACAACTTCGAGCAAACTTCTGTGGATGAGCAGCGAGAACAACTGACAAATTGCTCAACTTTTTTTCACGCGGTTGCCCTGGGAACAAGCCTTTAATGCTCACTTTCCACTCGACATACATTAGATGTCGACTTGACATACGCACTTTACATTACAGCAGACACTGGGGAGGGGGGAGGAAGGGGAGTCATGTGAGAGACAGATAAAGCTCTTCTCGGAGAACCTCAGGAGTGCACATCACTTTTTTTTTTCCTTTTGAGGATGCAGCTTGTCACTGCACATCACCCAGACAGCAGAGCAGCAAGCACAATGAGCAATTAGAAGCTCCCATGGAAGCACAGGAAACACAGGCTTTATATAATGGGGGACGAGGGGGAGGGCGGGGGGGAGACGTTGCATCCTTTGAGGAGTCTGATCCCGGCAGGAGACGAATCACAATCACCTTTATTTACTCGCTGAAAACACTGCACGCTTGAGGAATTTGCCTGTGCGCCGTCAGTGCTTGTGAACACAATTACACAACAGTCACACACTCGCCTCTGATGCTTCAAATTGTGCAGAAGAAAAAGCCCCCCCCCCCTTCCCAGCCCATCCCCAATTGCTGCCTTTTCAGCCTGAAGTGGTACCAGGTGGTGGATGCTTTGTGATGTAAAAGTCGACAGGAGCGACAGGAAAATTTCCACAGAAGTGTGCCGGCTTTCATCTCAGCCTCGTCCCGTTTGGATTCTCTGCTTCGTTCGGCGGCTGACCTAATTTTCCAGGAATGTAAGTGCTCTGTGTTTTTATCGCTCATTCATACCGGCGGCAGCGAGGGAGGTGCGCTGGGGGAGAAAAGGCTGCCCTTTCATCGCCGCTCCGGCTCCAGGTTGACGGCTGGAGAAAGGCCTCCAGCCTGTGATTGACAGGATCCTCTCTGATGTCTTTGTCTTCTCACATACGTGTGCGTAAACTAACAGCCACAGAAGAAGAAAAAGGTGGACGTGGCACAAACTTGCTCAGATGGCAGGCAGGCGGAAACCAACGCATCCAATCTTTAGCCTCTTACACAGTGTAGATGAAGAACTATGAAAGGATAACTGTAAGTTTATTACAACTTGGCCCTAAAAGGACTCTTATTCACATTTCTGCAGCAACTTTAGTTTAGCACAAAGACTGGGAACAGCTGGTCTGGCTCTCCCCAAACCATTGGGCAAAATCTGCCTCCTCTAAAGCTCATTAACGAACAACTTTTATCATGTTTGTTTAGTCCGTACACAAACCATAAATCTACAAGCTGTGGTTTTAAGGGGACGGCCTACTTTGCAGACTAGTTCTCGGCCAGGTGCAGTGACTTCCTTTAGGTCCGGTCTCCTCTGGTTCACTTCTGGCCAAGAGATAGTCATGCTAAGCTAACTGGCTCCAGCTTCAGCCTGTTTGGGGAATAATTTTGCCGCTTTTGCTGTTCTTCCTCTTCTGAAGAAGAATTTTGGCTAATCTCGGGGTTTGTTAAAAATCTGTGTGACGCAACCGACTTTTAGCGATGCTAACGTGTTAGCAGATCTCAGCGATGATGGATATAATGTAATCATGACAACTGACATGGAGTAAAAAGTGTAGGTCTACAGCTCTGGTGAGAAAGAGGCACAGCAGAATTAATCTTTAAGAAAAATGTGTAGAGGTTTGGGGAAGAAGTGAAAACTCACAGGACTGTGGCATTCTGTTTCCAGGATTTTACTTCATTACACAAAAGTTCTCGTTAACCGACAATCACTAATTGGGCAACAAACCAATTCACCTCAGAGCAGCAGAAGACCTGAACACCGTGCAAACATCGGTGAAGAGAATATGAAGATAATGAAGCCGAGAGAGCGACACGGTGTGATAATAACAGAATGAGATAAAATGTTTTACAGCACAGAGACAGAGCAGCTCTGCAACAAACACACGACAACAGGGCAAAGAAAGTAGGAACGCTGCTTGTTTTTCTGCCTACGCTAAAGGTACATTTTTGTCAGCAGCGAGGCGAAGAATGTCCCATCAGCAGCGACATTCTCCTCCATTCATTCATATCTGGATGGAAAACAGACAGAATGTTTCCTTTCACATAAGGCGTCCCGCAGCGTATACAGAACCACTCACACGCCACATGAATCGCCCAAACTGAAAATAACACATTCACGAACAGCAGCGAGGCCACCGTGACCCAAAAAATAAAGCATAAATATTCACACACATTTGAGATGATTCAATGAGACTATGGATGTAAAAAAAAAAACATGATGTCAGACACACCTGAATTATGACACCAGATATAAACACTAACTGTGCGCATTAGCTCCTCCCAACTACATCCTTCCTCCCTGCAGGCTCACTCTCAGTGGACAGCGATCACTCATGATGCATGATGAAATATCACAGCTTAAAAGAAAAAACACATGAAACCTAAATGCCGGCACAGAAATTACTCTAAAAGATAATTAAGAGAGTGTGAGGGAGCAATCAAAGTTATAAATGCGCTGAATAAAATGCATTCTTTGCTCTTGAGAGCTTAAAGGTACAGTAGTGGGCTGATATTGTCGGACTAATAATAACTGCGACTGTGAAGCTGTACAGGACAAATATTTGGACCTCAGTTTTCCTAAATGAGCCAAGATGCTTGGAACAAAACAACAAAGAAAAGGAGAAGAGAAGCTTTTTGGCTAAAAACAAAAACAGACAAAGTTGCAAAGAGTGTTTGAGGACTCACTGATTCAGAAAACATTTTTACTTTCACGCCGTCGGTGCTGTTATTTCTGCTTTCACACGTTTGCCAGATCTGCTCTTCCACAGCAGGTGGCTGCTCCCTCTGCTGCCCCATCGGATCAGCTGATTATGAAAGTAGGCCTGTTGCCATCTGGTTAAACAAAAACAAAAAACTTCTGCGTGAGATACGCCGTTGATTTTCTTGCCCGGAGCTCCTCGTCTCTTCCAAGACGCTTTGATCAGCATCCGGGTCACGTGCCGGAGGATGGAGGGGCAAGGACGGGAGGGTGATTAGCTGAATGGAAAGCACCCTAAAAGCTACCCCAGAGGTCCTGAAGCTGTTTTGGATCAAACTGCAACTTGATCTTGCAAATAATTAAGCTAAACGAGGCAAATCTTACAAGTCAGCTACCTTCAGACTGCACACAGAGGTACAAAACGAGGCAGACTGAAGTATGACCCACTGCACAGACTGTTCCTTTGAATTCAAACTAAACTGTCCTTCAGTAGAAGTTTCTAATTGATCTCTGCAGCTCCTCCTTGTGTAAAAGCACAAACCTGCTCAGTCAACATATCACACGAGGCCGCAGAACGCTCCTGCAGCTGTTACTGCCTGTCAGATGCGATGTTGCAGGGTTATTGATCAAGAGAAACGAGGACTGAAGGTTGCATCCTGCCTGCCTGCGTGTTTATTTAGCCTACAGTGAGGAGGAGAGGATGTCCTCCGAATGCCAATTAAGCCGGCGATGGTCAGATCATCGTCACGGCGCTCTGATGACTGGCAGGCCTGACAAGCTGGCTGAGCGGTGCATGCGGTTGCTTTAATTAATTGCCAGCGGCTCGGCTACACGTGGGCGGACGGAGCGAATGTGGATGTCGACTGAGAGCGGAACTCATGCTTCGGATAATTCTTTGTGAAACAAAGGATGAGAAATTGAGGCAGATTAAAGCTTCGCTGCTCTCCGACAGAATGATGTGAATGTTTTTTTTTTTTTTTTTGTTCCGTGTGATTGGTCTCAGAAGCACAATTTGTTGGTTTCTGCAGAGCAGTTTGGGACTGAGGAGCAAAATGTGCAGCATTTATCTGAGGGTAAGCTAAAGGTTAGCGTTGCTCTCTCTGGAGAAGCGTCTGTCTAACCGATGAGCCGGTGGGCCGCTGCAGCTCGGTGCGTCCCATGGGCTGCAGCCAGATTTAGGCACCAAAAGTCAACATTAGCATTTCAGAGGCCTATCTATTTTAATCAACTCCATCTTGTATAAGATTTCCCAAACTCTCCAGGAGCCTGAAGCAGTATCAGGCATTTACGGGCTCCAGGGGTGGCTTGCCATTTCAGAGCCTTGATGCATCACAAATTTAAATTCATTATCCTCCATAATTAAAGCAAATATATCAAAGGCTGCTTACGCTGCAGCGATACTGTCAGCGAACTCCAGAGGGAGCGAGGCTCAGGCCTGCAGCCCAGGTGGCTTCTAACATATTCAAACACACACACACATATATAAATATAGCATCTTGTTAAATGCATCCTCGGGGTTCCTTTTTAATAATTTAACCCGAAATTGTGAGCCATCCCCGTCATCGCAGTTGTCTTGCAGCAAAATGTAATTGCCACTACTCTTAATTATACTCCGGTCACCACATTTAATTATAATGTTCGAGTCTGATGGCGGTGAAATCATTTTTAGAGCGAATCAGAGCTCCTCCGCTGACAGAAGATCGTTATAATACTCCTGTAATACTCTCAGAGGAACAGTTCGAATGCGTCTGTGGTGCTCAAGAGAGAATTAATCCTGAGTTTGCCGTAATTTTTTATCTCCTTTAGAGTCTATTTTATTAAATAGCATCCTTTCATTTTGCTCACAGAGTGCCTTTATGCTTTAAAGTAAAGGGTTCATAAACCTCAAGACTAAAACACACAAAGCCCTCGTCTATGGTTGAGCGATAATCGGTCCAAATAAGGCAAATCTGTCCCAACTTCTCACAGAGGAAATACTTCCACATTTCTTCAGAGAGCCGTTTGAGCAGCCATGCACTGCAAAAAATATCAATCTTAAAAGGTCATTAAAGATAAAATTGCTTAAAGATAAAACCAAGGTGGTGCTACCGGGCACTGTGTTAATGTAGTTCTGCTATTTACTCTAAAATGCACAAACGACCTCTGACACTGCTGTGTCATATACAGTCCTCACACATGTAAAAGTCCAGTGCAAAGAAGTGTATTTCATTTTTTTAATGAAAAAAGGCTTGAATCTGCGCTTCATGCAACATGTTCAGCAAATGTTTTTGTTGTAACCAGGGCGACGGCACGTGATCCGTTCAAAAAAATGTGCCAAAAATCCAAAATACCTCATGCATTAATCTTGTAGTTTCAGAACTTTTACGTCCTTCTCGATCTGGAGCATTCACCCTCGTCAGTGAGTTTGCTCATAACTCTCTTCATGGACCGTTTGAAGACAGCTACAATGTGTTTACATACAAAGGCTTTTTAAAGCTTGTTTGATTAATTAATCATTCAAGTGTATTTAATGAGCTCGTTAGCATTCACCGCTATTCTTAATGTATCACTATGACAAGAGCCTCCTCAAAAACACACAGGAAGTCAAAGCAGGACTCTTCCTCAGTCTCTGAACCTCGGGCTCGATATGCAGATGAGTCTATCTATCTATCTATCTATCTATCTGCTTGAGCTAACATGACGGGCATTTGTCCCAGCAGTAAGGGGAAGTTGGTCCTGAGTGGCATTTTGGCTAAACAGAGGGGCACTTGGGTGATTGGCAGGACATTTTGGCTGACTGGAGGGGCATTTGGTTTGACCAGAAAGAAATACTGGCAACCAGAGGCACCATTGGGTCACCAGAAGGCAGCGACCAGAGGGGCATTTGGGCAAACAAAGAGGCTCTTTGGCTGATCAGAGGGACAACTGCATGACAAGAAAGACGCCTGGGTGACCAGAGGGCCATTTAGGCCGACCAGCGGGGCATTTTGGTCAACCAGCGGGGCATTTGAGCTGATCAGAAGGGATAATTGAACCAAGCAGTTGGGTATTTTAGAGACAAAAAACACACGAGTGAACATAGAAGCAAGTAAACCCAGCAGAGGGACAACTGGCTCCAAGGAAAGGCGTCTCGGTGACCAAAGGGCCACTTTAACAAACCAGCAGGGGCACTTGGGCTGATCAAAAGAGATGATTGGACCAATCAGAGCGAAATTATAGCAACAAGACATGCACTTGGATGAACATCTGAGCTGACCAGAGGGACACGTAGACCCACCATAGCAGCATTTCGGTGACCAGAGGAGCATGTGGGCTGAGAGTAGGGACACTTGGACCAATCAGAGAGACAGTTGGGTGATAGGAAGGCACTTGGTTCATCAGAGGGGTGTTTGGTCAACTTGAGGGTCACCTGGGCCTCACATGGCCTCTCTCACGTTAAGGTAATGTGTGCCTCATTAGGGCACAAACATGCATGCCACTCAGCACTCAGGGGACAGGCTGTGCCGCCCTGTGTGCCCCTCGGACAGCCGTGTCAGAGACCACAGAGCCATGTCAGGATGGACATTTTTTTGCAGTGCAGTCGGAGCCAGCGGAGCGCAGCGGTGCAGCGGGACTCCTGTCTGCCTGCCCTGGCTGCTCACCGCCGGCCAGACATCACATCACCGCCCATCCTGCGGTGACACCGCTCCGCTCCACCTGAAGCCTCCGACATGTGTCTCTGCGTTTCCTCCTGTCTCCACCGCTGAGAGGGCGTATCCGCGCTCAGAGGGAGGCTGAGCCAGCACAGCGCCAGTGGAGGGAGTGGGAGGGCTTTTCGCTGTTTTCGCTGGTTTGAAACCGAGGAAGAAAACAGCGAGCAGCCACGCCGCCCACCGAACAAGGCGAAGCGCGCGTCAACAATTTCGCGACCGCCGCCGCTGCCCCGATTAAACGCGCGGAGGAGCGGAGGAGCGCAGACGGCCACAGATACCGCAGCCGCGACCCCACAGAGGAACTAACGCAAGGTGAGCTCCAGATTCTCCCCCCCTGTCTTAAAAATGAGGATTTATCGTAGGGAGTCTGGCTGAAGGGCTTCGGAGCGTTGAGGAAACGCAACAAAGTTGTTTCCGAGGGGAGGACTGCTTTGTTCCTGCCCCGAGAGGTGGGAGCAGCATCCCTCCTCTTCGGCTTTGTGTCTGCACACTTTTGCATGTGCATTGTGTTCAGTCCTTCATGCAACACGGGATTCGTGATTGCAGGATTAATTCAGGTGCGAGCGTTGGACTGAGAATCCGAGCGCTTTTATCAAACGCTGCTTTTTTTATTGTGTTTTAATCAACTTGTGATATTTTCCCACTCATCTCTCACCTGGCAGCCACAGCGGCGCAGACGTGTGTGTTTCTTTACGTGAATCAGTGTGTTGTTTCACTATCAGACCTCCTTTGTGTTGTTATCCGGATTCCTGCACCTCCACCTCACAGCTGACAGCGGAGGTTTGGCCAGTTGCTCTGATGTCATTGTCACCCATTGTTCCAGTGATTAGCTCTGGTTAAAAACCAGTAAACTTCTAGCTTTACTTGGGCTTATTTTTCCTGTGTTTTACAGGGAAGCCAGCTTCTTCAGTGAGCATCATATTTTCAGGATCAGATTAAAAGCTGGGTTTTATTTACCAGAAGCATCTCTGCTGTCAGTCACAGTGAGTGGAAGGCGATGATGAAATGTGAGTTTCCTCTCTCTGGTGTGTCTTCAGATGCAGAATTAGCGCTCCAGCTGTGCACCAGGCCTGATGCAGCTTCTGGTTTCAGGTTTTTGTAAAATGCATTAAACAGGGTGAGATGAGGAGTACGGTTTAATGAACCTCTGCATTCTGTTGGTGGTTAAGTTTGGTCGTTCTGCTGCGTTCTTCATTTCTCCTCACATTTGTATGGAGGTCTTCTTCTTCCTCCATGAATTTGAAAACCTTGTAATCCCCCTGCTTTTTTTTTTTTAAGCCTGATTTGCTGCTGCTGGACTTCATCCAACATTTAAGACGTGTCGACTCTTACTTAATTCTCGGCTAACTTAATTGCCCGCAGGATTACTGTGTTCGAATGAGAGTTTATGTCAGTCTGATTTCTTGTTCTGCGCCAATAAAACCGCTGCAAATCACGTCCTGCAGTTTGTTTTGCAGATGAAAGTCGATCAGGTGGGTTATTTATGGCCACATGTGTGCTCACAGCTGTATAGACGGCGGCTTATCACCTTTTCCCGCTCAGGCTCACGGCAGCAGCCTTCGGGATGGTATCAGCTGGAGATTTATTTAGTTTGTGCACAACACCACAGTGCAGCAAAGTGTGTTCAGATCAGCCGATTAATCAGCTGATAAAAACCACTGACGATCATTGTCCCTTGTCTCTGTTGCATGCTGCCGTTAACAGGATGCACTCTGTGGTTGTTTGGACACAACAAGGAATTTGAACATTGTGATCGTGGCCAGATTAACCTGCCTGGAGGCCTTGAGGCCCAAATTAACCGCTGGGTCCTTATTTCCCCCCAGCTCCTTCTGCTCTTGTGTCTATTCTGGGACACCGCCTGACCGTGTTGTAAGAGACTTTTATTTACCACAAATCAGTTTGGGAATGCGCAGCATGTGAGGAAGAAGAAGAAACGAAGGTGTTAAAACTGCTTTTTGACACATTTAAGCACCGAGATCGGGTCATGAAGCTTTAAAGGAGCACACCGAGGTCAGTTCGCTCCTCACGGTGAGGGCTGTGTTATCTCGGCTCCGGCTCGGAAACTTTTCATGTTTAAAGAAAGCCTGACGGCATGTTTACCAGCCAGTCTCACAAGGAGCTGCTCAGCTGCATGATGGGAAACGTAGGATTAAAGGGTTTTTGTAGCTTTGGTGGATAAAAATCAGGATTTAAGATCTTATTATGCATCAGTTCTGATGATTGTTTTCTATAATCTGTGTCTCATAAGTCAAGTTATAGAAGATGAAAACTAACTCCTTTAAGACCTTAATCATGCTAGCTGATATTACGCTTCAGGGCTGCTTATTCCCAAATATATAACAATGTTTTTTAGACAATGATTAAATAATTGAAATTGAATCATAACCAATATTGAAGATATGGTTTTCAGTCAAGTTTTGCTCCTGGCCCTGTATTTCAATGTGGTGTGAATCAATCAGATCATTAATGTCAACATGTTCTTGGTATTTACCGCGTTTGTCACGCTGACTCACGAGGAGACGATGGAGTAACAAGTACGAACATGTTGCAGCAGCAGCAGCAGCAAGGATGCAGGAGGACAAATAGTTCAGTCGGTGCACGTCCAGGTACACATTTCTACAGTTTCTATTCTTTGGATCAGACTGTTCTGGGAAGGTTTACATTGCTGCCTTTTTGTTTTTGTCTGGTTAAAGTTCACGCCAGCTGAGTCCTGTAAACAACAGTCACATGACTTCATCATAAGTTGCTTATTTATTGGACAGAGTTGTGGTAACCTGTCAGCCTGCCAGGTGAGAGAGTTTGGCAGCGAGAGATGGAGCAGTCCGGCTGGCCTGACACTGGAAGGGAAACGTGATGGATTTCACTGTGTGTGTGTTTATACTGTTTGAGATTGAGCTGGATTTTACCCATAAAACCTTGTTTATCATCGCTCCTAATTCCTGAACGCCGACTCACATTTTCAGAGTCCAAATGGGGCCTTTCTCACCTGCTCCAATAAACTAAACAAAATCAGTGTTGCATTAAACCGCTCACAGATTTGCGCTCACGGTAAAAGCTGGTGAGGCATTTCACTGAAACATTGTGCTCTTTGTTTTAAGGAAAAAATGGAGGACAACATGAGAGAGAGAGCAAAGGTCCGGAGCTGCAAAGAAAAACGTTATCTCGGTTATTCAAATGCAGAAGTTTAATTTGCTCAAGTTGTTGAAAGAAGATAAGGAAGTAGACTTTCGTTTGCATGTTGTAGTGTACAGTGGTGGTCAAAACAGCATGAATGTCTGTAGAAAGTAGTACAAATCCAGCCTTTTTAGGGTCAATACGTTGGATTTTGTTTTTTTGTGGTTGCCATTTTGTCATTTTGAAGATGCAGAGCAGTGATAGACTGGTCACTGGCTTACACATGCTTGGATAAGCTCCAACGCCCTCAAAACACCTCAGCATGAATGAGGTAAGGTACACTATATGGCCAAAAGTATGTGGACGGGATGTAGTTCTGGTTATCATGGAAGGGGACATCTTAACGCTACAACATACAATGATATTTTCAACAATGGCGAGCTTCCAGTTTTGTGTTTGGCCCTTTTCTGTTTCAACATGATAAAGTCCCCCTGCACTCAGCAGCCCCATAAAGAAAGAACTGGTTTTCCCAGTTTCACATGGAAGAATTTGACAGCTCTGCCCAGAGCTCTGACCTCAACCCCGTCCAATACCTGTGGGACAAACTGGAACACCGACTGTGAGCCCGGCACCCAACTTTTGGGCATATGTTGTTAGAAAATAGCAGATTAATGTCCAGTCCAACACAGGGCGTTCCCTCCTTTGTTCTCCACGCATAGAAAGTAAATACATACCCAATGTTGCCTATTTTTTCTTCAAGGTGGAGTCAAAAAGTCTCAAATTTCAATGCATGCAATCAACCTGTATGTTTAAATAAATACGCAGGCAGTGTTTTTAAGGAACATTATAATATCCCTGCTGTGCTTTTATTGTCTCGCAGTCACAGGACCAACACCAAATTATGCAGACTTGTAGAATTCATCCAGTGCGACTAAATCTCAGGGGGAATATGTCGCCTTATATCACCCACACTTACCAATATTTGCTTGGCTTTATCTAACAGCTACCTGATACCTTGTGTGAGCAGTCAGAGAGAATGAAGGCAAACAAACCCTTTGAATTTGCTGAGGCACAGCGCTTTAGACACGTCCAGAGCTTTGAAACGGTCCGGGAGCGTTGCTCGTCCCGGCATCTTATTCCAGTCTTTTTCTCTTTCTGTGCAGGGATGTGAGATATTAGGAGTCTGATGCCGGGAGTTTGGCATCCAGAAAGGTTGCAGCTTTATTTTTTGTCAAGTTGAAACAGGCATCTTATTTTTTAGTCCCTCCCAGGTTTTCAATCATCTTTCACGTTTTGTCATGCAAAAACCTTAGTTCTCCAGTTCTGGTGATGTTTTCAAGCTTGTGCGTTTTTCATTTCTTTGATCTGAAGACTAACTGACGACTTCCAAATCTGTCAACATGCAAACTGTATGTCAACTGTATGCACTGTGGTGCTAAATGCTAATATCAGCATGCTAACATGCTCACAATGACAAAGCTAACATGCTGATGTTTAGCAGGTACAACGTTTACCATGTTCGCCGTCTTTGTTTTTCGTGTTAGCATGCTAACATTAGCTAATTAGCTCAAAATATTGCGAATGTCATTAGTTTTACAAAGCTAAGCTCAAAGTTTGACCTGATGGTGGCGCTAGATGAAAAGTGAAGGGGCACCACAGTTATTACAGTTCATTCTTAAGGGAATATGAAGGTGTGAGCCTGGTATCTGCAGGCAGCTGGCTAGCTAGCATTAGCTACACGACCAGGCCATTTTGTATTTCTGGATGTCGTTCTCTTAACCAGGGCCAGCTAGCCATCGAGACCTGTAAACAGCATCAGTTAGCAGCAGGCTATACTGCAGCTATCCTTGCTAGCTAGATTATGTGACCATTACAACTCAGCACTGCTAGCGTAGCTAGCTTTATGTACGTTAGCCTACTTTTTGGGCAGGTAGCCCAGTAACTCTGCACTGATTTTAGTGACTTGCAAATGCTGGAGACGCTAAAATGCTAAATTCAAATGCTAAAATGTTGTCTAAGCCAAGCTCTACTGTCCAGGCTCATAAATCCTCCTTTAAACAGTTTGGATGCGTCAGGCTAACTCAGTCAACTGGCTTTCTATCCTCAAAACTGAGATTGGAAGTTGTGATGTTCTGCAGCGCTCACAGGCCCCGGTCGAGTCAGTGCATCAGTTAAATAAATGTGACAAGATGTTCATTAACTAGATCAATGATTTCATGTTAGCCTCAAATTGAATACGTCGAGCTGATGCTGGTGTCGGCTGATGGAGGATTCACCGCCTGCAGGATTAGACGACGTTCTCGTCGCCCTGAGTTCGTTGTTTCTGTAACCTCTCGGGGAACCTTCAGTCCTGCTCTGTGTGCCCTCCATACATCATTTCCCACTTTATTCTCTTTCCATTTTCCAAAAACCGCACCTCCGCTGTCTCCTTCATTAATTTCTCCTCTCCCAAGATGTCGGCAGGTCCGCTTCCACCTTTCCCTCTGCTTCATTTGCATCTTGGCTTCACACGGCTGCCCAAGTGTTTTCTGGGAGTCAGGTGGCTAATTGGTTCCCATCTGTTGGGAGAGAGCAGCCTTTACGGGATCTTGGGTAATTTGTGTCAGGAGTTTTACCATATTAATTCACTTTTTTCCCTCCGCCCAGAGCCCACAGACTCTTTTGTTTTCTTCATATTGTCGCAGTAGAACTTGAGACTTTTATAGAAAACGTACCTTCTGGGTCTTTTTTCAATGCAGGACAAAGGGTTTGGAGCACTGTCGGAACAACATGCACAAAATGCACGATTTAGATTTTATTCTGCTGCTCTGTCGGTTGTGTTGGAGTTTTCTGACTCAAGAGGAAGGACAGAAATGAAATGTAGTAACCTGTTCTTCTGATGTGCCAACGCTTAGTTTTGCAGCCACATCTCTGCGCTGCGGTTTCATCGCAGAATAACAACGCGCACTTCCTACTGTGTTAATACGAGGTTTTAATTTCACAACCTCTATGTGCAGCACGCCTCGCTCTCTGTGCAGAGATAAGGGCTCAGAGGAGGAAGTGGCCAGGTCTAGCGGACCAAAACAGGAAGTGACAGGAAACACTGAGACGCTTGTTCAGACAGACAGTTTGTTTACTTGTGTGCTACCGAAAGAAAACAAGTAACTTCAGTCTCAGCAGAGCGCCATGAGGCTGCTGCCTCTCATGCACGCCGCCGCCTTTATGACCAGTTTATACTGGCTCATGTTGTATCGAGATGGAGCAGATTATTGATCAGTTTATTGGTCTTTCTTATATAAATATACATTTTCTCTGTGTGCTGATACAGCTGTCGAACTTCAATCATCGCTACATTTTTGATGCAATACCTCAAAATCTGACGAGAGTTTCTGTTTGTTTTTTGACAGAAAAATGATCTAATGTCATGTTTTTCTTTACTTGATGGGACTTTACTTGTTTTCCTTCCAAACCTTAAATCTTGTACTTTACATGTTCTTCTTCTGTCTTGATTAATGCTAGTGCAGGGATCATTAAACTTAGATCCACTGGATTAATCAATGAAAGAAAGATAACTGACAAGACGTATGATATGTGAGTCATTTCTCAGTGTCTCTCAGGTTCCAGCTGCTCTAATGTGACGATTTGCTGATTCTTTCTGTTTTATATCATTACAAAACGAATACGAGATGGCAGTTTGAAGATGTCTGATGACCAAACAGGCAGTTAGGGATAGCTGACATGATAATTTGTAAATCTGTCACTAACTTTAGAGATTTGCCACATTGTTTAAATCTAACAAATTCTCTATTTTAATATATCTGAGTGCATTAAACAAAGTTAGAAATCAATAGTCCGTGCTGCTCAAAGCACCTTTACATTCCGGACCAAAAACAGTTTTATCTGTGAACATACCGCGGTAAATCATTTTCTCTGTATCGCTCTCTCATTTCACGGCTGATAAGGGCAAACACACTGCAAAAGCCCAAAACATTTCCATCAGGAGAAACGTGCTGCAGCTTCAGAAACGACGCCAATTCAAAAGTACATATGGAAAACAAATACAACAATGGAAACGTGCCGTGAATGAGAAAATGTGCTGCAGGAAGCCAGAACAAATACATTAAAAGGGACCAAGCTGCAAATACAGAAACGATGCAGAGTCTTTGACACAAACTGCATTTCTATAGAACGCAAAGGAAGTGTTCACGTTCTGTCTCTGATGCAGGAAGAAAAGTGGAGTAAAGAGGTGACAAGACATAAAAATGTACGTATTCTTTCTCACATTTGGTCTTAGTCTTTAACAGTTTTAAAACAAAACGGCAGCAAGAGCCTCTTTACTCCACTTTTCTTCCTGCATCAGAAACAAACACCCTCTCGTCCTGTGCTGTTCCACTTAGTGCTCCCCCTAGAGGCCTGGAGGACTTCTGCTGTCTGGAAATGCAGCGTTTTACTCTTGCTCTTGCGTTTGTGTGTTTTAAGCTTTGCATTGTTTCTGTGTTTGCAGCTTGGTTCCCTTTAATGTATTTGTTCTGGCTTTCTGCAGCTCATTTTTTCACTCGCAGGACGTTTCCGTCATTGTATTTGTTTTGGATTTTCATGTATTTTTGAATTGGCATTGTTGGAAATGTTTTAGGCTTTTGCAGCCCGTTTGCCCTCGTCAGCCACCGTACATTTCACTAATTTTAAACAAATCAAATTTGTTCAGAAAGTTGCATCTGTTGATTGCAACCCAGCTTTCAGTAGCAGGAAAAAGTCCAAGTGAAATAAAATGACATAATGTGTGTATTCTGTTCTGTTGCGGCGTGCATATGCAGATCTGCTCAGTGTTTTGTTTTGAGAGTAAAAAGGTAGATTGGCTGACGGGAAGTTTATGATTGGTTGTTTTTTTTCCTCAATAAATCTGAAAAATGCAATCAGTCCTTCCGAAAATCACTGATCAGAGGGATGATTTGTGATTTGTAATTTAGCTGTAATAGCTGTAATCCCAGATTAACATTAGTCTCATTATCATGATATTGTATTATACTGACGCACATTTTAGCTCTTGCTTCCTCTGAGTGTTGAGCTCTCCACTGGGGCCTTCATCTCTCCTCCTCCTCCTCCTCCTCCTCACACTCTGTCTGTGCATTTTCATTCATAATGTTTGTCACATGATCCCCTCTGAGAGAGCCATGGTGATGAATCAATTTCAAGCTCTTTTTGAGAGCTTCCTGACAATTGATGGGGTGCCAGTGTTGACCTTCTGTAATGAGGTAAGGTCTCAGTATCTGCCTGTGTGTGTGTGTGTGTGTGTGTGTGTGTGTGTGTGTGTGTGTGTGTGCGTGTGTGTGTGTGTGTGTGTGTGTGTGTGTGTGTGGGGGGGGGGGGGAGGTCTCCTCAGCAGAAGGAGGCGCTGAATGAATGATCAGACTGAAATACAGGCCTGCATTGCTTGGGTAAATTTAATTTGCCATAAAAAAAGGGAAACAGGAGAGAAGAGGACGAGATGAGAAGAGGATGAGGTTTAAAGTGGCAATTGAGGGAAGATGACAGAAGTAACTGGCAGTGTTAGACCTCCAAGGTTATCCCACAAATAGAGCCTCTTTCAGAGAATTGCACACATCGCTAGACGTGTTATTTAGTGCAGCTATCATTGTGTTTTAGGCTCCTGATATCAAGCTTTTTGATTGTCTGCAGTGGGCTTTTGAGCCGATACCGCCGTGTTCCTCTTTCCTGCTGCCTGACACTCCATTTGTTCAGCCGCTCTATCTGAAATGAGGCTTCCTTGCATGCATACAGGCGTATTGATGCACCCAGCGCCGGCTCGTCCATCTATCCTTAATGACAGTCTTTAAAGTTTTTCTTTTGGGGAAAGCCATGAACCTGTGGCGCCTGGCTCCGCTTCCTTCCTCTCCTGCCCGGGATTCCTGAAAAGGATCCAATTTGAATCAATCATCGTCCCCCCGGTGTTCCCGTTGTTTGTGGGTGTCTCCTCCGATGATAGATGCCGTTATTTTGGTTTGCAGGATGGATTGTAAATGGTGACGAATAGTGAAGGCTAATGCATCCTCTGTCAGAGAAAATCATTTACCTTGCTTTCACAATCCATTAAGTTGATGAGAAGAAGAAAACTTGGCTGTGCGGGGGGGGGGGGGGGGGGGTTTCACACCGTACATGACACTGACAGAACGTAGGCTGGGTGATATCTGTGGACACTGCAGTTTACACATAATGCATGCGCCTTCATGGACATTCATCTCTGTTTCAGTGTGGGGAAGTTGCAACCAGCCGAGTCTGTTTAAAATGAGGCTGTTGGAGGTAAGTCATTCTCCTTCTACAGACAGTTCAGGGGTGTCATGCAGCCTCCAGTGGCTGCACTGGATGTAAGGAGGGCTGTTTGTGGGACTTCTGTGGTACGTGTGTGGATAAACATTTCTGCATTTGATAAAGAGCATAGGTGTAATCAGTAGCGTCAACAGATTGGTTGATTGGTTTGTCTAGAAAATGCCAGAAATTGAGAAAACTGCTCATGAAAATGTTTATTTTGTGCAACAAACTGTCTAAAACCCAAACACATTCAGTTTACAAAGTTTATGTTTATTATCATGCAAATGCTTGATTATTTGCTTGATAATTGATTCATCAGTTGTTAAAACTGCTGCAGATGTAGTGTTAGTCAGTACGCTACGGCTGCAACTGACAGTTACTTTCATTATTGTTCCATCTCCCAGTTATTTCCCCTATAAATTGATTGTTTGTCAAGAAATATACAAATAAAAAGGTTAAAATCAGTATTTCCCAAAGAGCAAAGTGAGGTCTAACAATTGGTTGTTCAGTCTGACAAACAGTGTAAAATGGCTGCGTTTCCTCTGAAGTGTATCAGTAAGTCACGCTGGTCTGCATACACAACACCATGAAGCTGGCGTGCAGAATGTAATGCAGCTGTTGTTGCTGCCAGTAGGTCCAGCTGTGGCTTTCTGCCTTTGAGATGTCAAAATGTGTGCTGTTAAAAACGGCTTCTCCTCGTCCACTTTGTCTCTTCGGAGCATTAGAGCGCTCTGACAGAGGTTCTGGATGTGTAATTAGAAAACGTATTGAGAAAAAGGCTCTGGCATCATTACACGAGTGTGCAATTATGTGAAAGACCTTGCTGCAGGCCTCTTGAAATCAGAGCGGTCTGTGGACGCGCCAGCTGCGTGTGGCACATTATTGGTGATCACATCATTGTGTGCTGTGCAGTTGCTGCTCCGGTTCCTTCAAAGCACAGCTGCAAGAGGAAATAATACCGTAGACAAACAGGACTTCAGTGTTAAATCTCATCTGTGAATAACTTGCATGCTTTTGACATTAGTGTGCTCAGGTGGGCGAGTTTCTTTCACTGGAAACTTGAGTTGTTTTATATGTTCCTCATCTGTACCCTGATCATGTAGCTACGGCGACTTCAACCATTAAAGCACGAGGATCCATCTGTGGTGAATAATACCTCTGTGGGTGTGGATGTTTTGTCGAGTGTGTACGAAGCATGTTCCAGCCTTCAGGATGAAGGTCGCTGCTCCTCTGAGCGACCTGCAGTCTGGTGTCAGACAAGCGTCATTGGGTCATATGCACCCCCCCCGAGGACAGACCTGCCATCACACCTCAGTACTCTGAGTTTTTATGGGGCTCTTTATACGACTCCAACGCAACTGAAAACCCGTTGACCTCAGTGACAAAGACTTCTCCTCCAGCAGTTCATGGACAGAGGGCTCAACTGGGGCTGCACATGGATCCATGTAGAAGAGTCATTTGTAATTTACAGAAATTAAAAACACAGAGTGCACTCTGATTCTGACCTTCATCTTATAAGAATCTTCTTAAATTGAATTGAATAAAAAAAAAATGAACACTTGAAAAAGCCTTGAAAAAAGGCTTTTTTGTTGGCTTTTGAGTGTAAAATTCAGCTGCCTCTGATGGTTAATTAATGTGTGATGTTGCAAAGAGAATACTGCAGTCACTTAAATCAATCAGCCAGACAGACGTGGAGATGATAACTGTTTGTCTAATCAGAGCTACAGCAGGTAATAAACACAGCCTCCTCGTTCATTTCAATGAGGCCGCTGATTTGGTGCAGCGGGGCTGCTGCAGAATGCAAAGGTCAGCCAGCCGGTTATGCAGTTTACCTCACGAGTGTCATGATTGAAGAGTTGGTTGTTAACATTCAATTGATTTTACTTTGTTTACCTGGATAATCCGCTACGTATCAATACTTTTCATGGAGTTCTGTGTACACAGTGTTATATTAGATGCAGCAGTAGCTGTCTGGTGTATTGATCAGAGCGCTGGTGTCCAGGTTTCAGTCTTAACTTGACGAGAGCTGTCACTGTTTATTTTGATTTTTGTTTCAACGGAGCATTTAACCAGTTGCATATCAGTGAACCGTTCTATTGTTGCTCGTTTCGCTAATGGAGCTAACGAGCAAGCTATGCTGAATGGATAACGAGGGACGAGGGAGTGATATTGTTTGAAAATGGGGATAATGGTGCACGTTTTTATCTCTCCTGATTTTGATTGATTGATTGATTGATTGATTGATTGATTGATTAATTCTATTAGACAATTTCATTAAAATAAAAAAACAGCAGCTCTGCCAGGACAGTGAGTGCTTACGTCAAAGGAAATGTCAAGATAACACATAAAGCCTTAAGGCTTATTTCCATTGTGGTCCTTTTGGGGACGGGGGCTGTGCAGGTGAGGGCCGTTCTGACCGCTCTGATTGGACGAAGCTTACGAGTCTCCGTCACTTGTGTGAGGCTGCAGAGGAACTGTGCCTGTGCAGAACGTTGCTTATCCCTTTGGTTTGTATTGCTGCATTTGTTTAAGGTTTATGTTAGCGACACTGAGTGGCAGCTCAGCTCACATTCAAGGTCAAATACTTTCTAACATGAACAGTTTAGTATTGTGCAAAGTCAAAATTTAGCCCAAAATAGTGTAACACAGTATACAAATTACATTTACACAGAAAATTGTTGTTTATATCTTAATAAAAGCTGGTTTTGTGCATTTATTATTTTAACCAAACTGCACTCATATTACCCTGCATTATGTACCATGTATTTACATATATGTAAATATGTAGCCTGACCAGTAGTAATAATAATGCAAGCAATTATAAATCACTGTAGGAACTCCATGTGGTGCTTCTCTGGTCCCATTCTGGATTAAAGAGTGGATTTTTAAAACTGTTGACTCAGATGTTTAACATTTTATTTTAATATGGGCTAATGCAGACTAATTGCTTATAAATAATTCACAATGATTTGCAATTTTAAAATTCAAAGAATTATTTAACAGGGCGTTATTGCCTCAATATGTGCAAAAAGCTGCAGAAAACAAGTCTCACAGTGCAGCGGCAGCAAACATTTCCCTCCTATGATAAGTTTGCAGTGCTGTAAAGTCTGACCTCATTGTGTTTATTAACCAGAGTGCAGCCTTATCACATGTCTGATCCGAGGATCTGCAGCAACGTGCAGAGAAAACCTCCAGAAGCTTTCATGTTTTTATGTATGCAAAGGATTTTGCTCATGCGGGGAAATACTGGGGCAGATACACAAACAAATAATTGACTGCAGTGTTTCTAACACATACAGGGTGTCAGTGTAGTGTCAGAGAGCTGAGAGGGTGATAGAATATCATAGATACCAAACATGTCCAGGTCACTTTGGTTGAACACTGATCATGAAGCCACAGACGTGCAGTAAAGCTTTTTAGACCTTAATAAATGTTGTTTTCCTTTGTAAAGCTGGTGTGTAATTGGGTTTTATGAGTGAGCAAAGACCAAAGGAGACTATTTAACTTTGCGGTGATAACTGTGATTACCCGGAGTACGGAGCTTTAATTTGACAGGGGGGTGTGGCGTGAGAATTGTCAAAAGGTCCGGATATGATTGACGAGCCGGATTGTTTATGGTCGATTTACGACGGGAGAGGAAGCCGCACGTCATGATGATCCAATGTTGGCCGCCAGCAGGAATGTTTGTTGAGGTTTATGTGTCACATCTGATCAGACACCAATGGGATGCTGGGACCTGGGGGGGGGGGGCATGCATCTGATGTAGACATGGAGGGTGATGGATGTGTGGTATTTTAGATGGATGAGCCTGTGTAACATCATTGAGCTGTGAAGGTCCACAGTACACAACCCCCCTCCAGCACTGTGAATGATGTATTGACAGAGCTATGGGAGACCCCCGGGAGTCATTTACAACACAGGTGACACAACTGTGCACCTGACCTCTTGACCTTTAATGAAACAGACAGCGAACCACATCCAGACCCATCAGGCTCTGAATTTACACACCGATGGCTTCAGGTGGGAATGACGGCTGTCATGTGACCAGTTTTGCATATAGATTAAACCATTACAAATGACCGCCGTCCATTCCTTGACTGCCACTTCCTGATTAGGCCGATCGCTCGGCGACCGTCTGCCCGCTCGTCGTGTAGCCGTGCGGTTAGCATCAGCTAGACACCTGACCCACTTTTCTTTATTCCAACATCTGCGGCTGTCTGCCTCGCCGGCTCGCACATGCCTTCATTATTTATTACGGGGACATGACACAATCTGTGACAGCCGCTCTTCATGATAGCATCATGAGAGAAGGAACGTCAGCAGCAGCTGCAGCATATGGCGGCTTAACGATTCTACAGAGGCTGTGAGAAGATGAATCCACTCGCGTTATTTTTTTTATTTGTTTCCCTCCCTGGTCCTGTTTTCGCCGGCCAGCTAAGCAGACATGTCGCTGCCTCTGCCCACACTTTCTAGCCACAGGCATCTAATTTTACTTTCAGATTTGACTTGGGGATTGAATTTGAAAGCTATTTCACCTCGTAAAAATTGGCTTGCAGTGGTGGTGTGGTTGAGCTGCAGTCAGACGAGGTACGGGAGGGTGTATTTTTAAAATTTTTCTTTTTTTTTCTGTCAGGTTCTGGCAGGCTGGGGACCCGGGAGGAGAGTTGTTAATATGGTTGTTATCCCGGGAGGGGAAGGTCTTTGTTAAAATGTATTTTTTTCAGGGTGACCTCCCCTTTTGAACCCGGCGGAGCTTGTTTGGGGACATTCTGTGGAAAAGGCAGCCTGCTGTGTTGTGTCTGCAGGGTGGAGGAGTCACAACACGCGCCCGCCGTGATTGAGATTGTTGGGGTTTTTGCTCCTCCTCCTTTTTCCTCTAGTACACAAGGACACAACCCCTAAAGGGATGTGGTTTGATGGAACCCTGGCAATGAGCTCCAGCGAGGAGGGAGAGATAAAGGAGAGAAGAAAGATGATTGATCAAGGAAAGGAGGGCAGATAAGAGAAAGACAGCATGAAGCTCAAAAGCAGATGAGCAGCAGGGGACTTTATCTGATTTTAACCGCTGCTGGAGGCGCCGCACTAACTGACACTTGGGCCCTGAGTGCAGTATTTCAGCAAATGTGGTTGGACTCAAATTTGGCGTTCATGGTTCTCAGAGGGGCTCTCAAATTTTTATTTTGTGCTACGAACAGGTTAAAATTTGACCCGGCTATTTCTGGCAAATCGTCTTGAGCCACTACTTAATATCCACGGCCACCTGCTCCATGCACGTATACAAGCAAAAGCAGGTAGTTGATCAGGTGTCGGCGCCTTCCAGCTCTTAACCACACCTGATCCGGCTGATCAGGGACAGGTAGAGCAAGGCCAAGCAGCAGCGCTGTGGCTCTCCAGGACAGTACCACTGTTTAAAACTGTTAAATGTATCATGCTAAAGCTAGCGTGCTAAACTTTTGGTGGGCTAAATTTTACCATGTTAGTCACATGCATGCATGGTAAATATTAGCATATTAACATGCTTATTAGCTGCTCCCTCATTCTTCTCCTCAAAGTTTTTTTCAGTGCTGTCTTATATAGTTTGCTGCATGCAACAATTAACTTTTCCCAGCGTGGGATTAATAAAGTTTTATCTTATCTTTAAACGTGACTTCATGGAGATGCACCCGGTGGACTCCTGGGTTGACGCTGCTTTGATGCAGAAACACTCTTTCCTGTGAACTCTGGTGTCCATGCATAATTGACTGATTTACGTGACAGGTGGTAGTCTCAATGCCAGATGGAAACCATGATACATGTCCTTTCTTTTCCACTCCATCCTCCTCGCTCTGTCCATTCACACCATAATAAAGACGTACCGCCTTTGGATTTACCGCCGCTCACTCTGTTCAGCTCTGCCAATGAGCCTGTCCTCGTAGCCGAATTTATTTACTTGGCAGCCGTTCCACAGATCATTGTTGGACATAAAAACAAGTCATGGGTGGCTGGGATGGAGGGGACGGGGGGGCACTGAAATGAATAATTTTCACCTCTTTCATTTTCATCCAGAAAGGATACGACGTGGAGACGGGCTGTCGAAATTAGACGTCACATGTGTTTGATGCCTTTAACACTGATAGACTAGCCTGTATCACGTGGGCTGTTTTATTATGCAATCCACAGACTAAAAATGGTTTTCTATATCTATATTTCTATTATATATATTACGCAGTAAAAGGGAATATCTCTGCAAATTTCACACATGCTCTTCAGATGATAACAAACCAGTAGAAATACATCCTCATATCGTCCTGGTCACCAGGGAGTCTGCAGCAGCATCCCATTTACTTCATCCATCACAAATCCTCCACTGGGCCTCTAATGTGTCTTCACTGCCACTTGAAAGCGCTTCAGTGACTCTGCCCCCCCTTTTCTTTTTTGCTTTACCTGTTTTTAAGTCTGAATCAGCACGCAAACAGACTGACGAACTGGGCCAGCCAGCTTCCCCCTCTGCTGTCTGTGTATCTCCATGGCAGCCGGTGAGGCTTCGCCCAGCACCTTGCCAGCGGGGAGGTGGATGGTCACATGTGGCGCGGCGGGAACTGACCCCTTTGACACACACGCTTTAACACGCATACACACGAAGACACACAAAGATGGTGTACGGCCGAGAAATGCAGCTGTAGTTTTTTTTTAAAATAAAATATGCAGATAATAATAGTTTATTTGACTTCATCTAATTTTTTTGTAAAGACCTAGATTGTAAAATAAACCAGGTGATAATAAAAATATGCAGCATTGTTTATTTGAATTGAATGAAAACAGTGTTAAAAATGATAGATTTTTATCAAATTAAAGTTTTTTTTTAAAGAAAATATTTATTTTAGATTAAATCCAGCCGCTGTAGGTCGTAGCAAAGCTGTGGAAATACACAGATAAGCTTGATTATTTGACTTCTTCTTTAATGTTCTGTTAGATGTGATTTATTTTCCAAGTAGATTAACTTTAAATAGAATTAAAACACCATCAGTCACATCTCACGGTCTTCCTCTCTCCAGCTGTCAGATGCTGCGTCGTCATGGAGATGCCTCACTCGTCGGCCGCACATAGCATCACTTGTTATCGAAGTTCTGTAATTAAAAGTGTATATTTAGAGGTTGGGGGATGCGTCTGAACTTTCCACTCCATCCCAGTCAGCGAATGGAACTGGACCAGTTGTCATCACATGACCTCAGTGTGGATCTTTGTTCATGTGCTAGCGGCTCATTGTGATGACCACTGAGCCGTCTCCATGACAACCAATCAAACTCCATCTGCTGACAAAGACCTCCAGCTCCAGAAAAAGATAGTGTGTGACCTTGAGATGAGTTTTATTAATTTATTTTCTCAAAACGACTTCTTAGGCGGAAAATTAACTTTCACCCACAATATTTAACTTTAAATTGAACCACTTTCTTTAAAAAAATATATAGATAAGCATAACATTTGACATATAATATGAATCAGTCTGTAAAAGGTTTGATGGATTTTTAAAAAGATAAAGTCTAAATGCAACCAGTTAAGATCAAGTATAAGCAAATCACTGATCATTCATGCCTGCATGAGGAGACACGCTCAGTTAAAAAAAGGGAAATCAATAGGAAATAAATAACGACATCCATCCAGGTGGAAAAGAAAGACGCTTAGAGTCCATCGATATTCATTACACTCTGGAGATAAGAAAGGATGGGAACTGTTTGGGTGTAGATGCTGCTGGTGGAGTAGATGGAACATCCTGAAGATCATGATGGCGATTGCGTGTAGCTTGATAGCGGAGAGACAGGAAGAAGTGCAGGCAGGCAGATGATTGGCTCGATAGGGTGATGTAAGAAACTTTGGATGAGAGGAACTGTGACGGCGTGAGTGACGGAGAATTTCTGCTTTCTGTGAGACATTTATTTAAAACGAGAGTAAAACCGTGTTTGGTGAGCTGTAATAAATCTGACTTTTTGATCATGGAGGAACTGCACATGCTTTTCGAAGTGCTCGTCAAACCCAGTAACCCTCAGCAGCAAATACTCGCCGCAGCGCATTTAAAGAGAAAAGCTTTTTCATTCATTCAACAGGCCCATTTCTTGTTGTATTGGTTGTGTACTGGATCATCAAAGGAGGCATGTCAAGCACATCAGGTGCCCCCCCCCCCATCTTTGTGCTCCAGACTCCTGTTTGTCATTGCCTTAATAGGACAGACGATTGTTTTCCTCCTCGTGAGCATGTTTCCACACAATTTGAACTAATTGGATTGTAAATTGATCCTACTTTGGAGCTGAAACCCTGGAAGCCGGAGCTTTGGCTGCAAACAACAGTTTAATCTGAATACTAAATGTTATTAAAAGCCTCCCCTGCTTCGCCTGTGTAGGACAGTGTGTACCTGGTAATGAGAAAAAAGCCCCAAGGGCCTATTGCATTCATTGTGCACCAGCATGGTATAATTCAGTAATTAATTGCCTTAGTGCCTGGATGGCGCTGTAATGGTTTGAAGATAAACAATATGACTTGCCTTCACGAGGCTGCTGTGCTGTCTTTCTGTCCAGGAAGGTAAGCAGGCGGACGCGGACTCAAAGCGTCGTAATGAATTGATAAAAGCTTCAGGGTTCCTGTTCCACGTTCCTGAAAACACTGTCGTATATTCACTTTGGAAGAAATCGTTGCCTGAATGAACAGGAAGAATTGTAGAGCTGTAACTTATCATTATTTTCATCATTGCTCAAATATCTTTAAACGTCTTCTTCTGTCCGCCCAGCAGTCCAAAACCCAAAGGTCATTTGTGCCATTTGAGGAACTGGAACCAGTAAATCGTTTCTTGATAAGCGTCCTAAATCGGTTCCTAAACTGTTGTTGATTTTCGTCTATCGACTAATCCTGTGCTTCACAACCTGTTGGCCTGTGACCCTTTCAAGTTCCCTAATGGCGCTTTTCACCTGAGTGGTTCCAAGAACGACAGAACCACAGGTACAAAACTAAAAACTATGAACTAAACTAACCACCATGTTTGTGAACTGATGGCAGACTGTAGGTGAGACACATCCTGAGCTGTCATGTTGATTTCATGTATTTACTGTCGCAGGACTTGATGTTTGAATGGATGTGAAGGATGAATGGAAGTGAGACATACGCAGGAAGAAAAGCACGCTGAAAACTCTCCAAAACGGTCGAGCTAATGAGCGTTAGCATTCGTTTTCTGCTCTAAAGTAGCCAGGAAGCCAACAACATAACCTTTTTAAATATCTGTAACGGTTAAAAGAAATGTCGACACTGGTCATATTGGATCTGATCGGATCGTTTTTCAGATCAGTGGAAAAGGGTTTGAGTTAAATTAAATTGAAAATGCGTTCCTTTGCCTCTGATTCAGCCGCCAACAGATATCGCCAAAATTTCAATCAACATCACAATCTTAAGATCTGTCTCCATGACGACGAGCATGCCCAGTTTCCCAGTTACATCCCCAAAATCAATCAGCCAATAATCCCTAAACCAATCATTACTTTAAAAAGTAAACGTGGAAGTAAAACTGTATTTCTCTTTGGAGATTAATAAAGTATCAATCAATCAATCTATCTATCGATCTGTCTATCTATGATGGTTAAATTTTGCTGTTAATCTGCAGGTTACATGTGTCCTGATGTGCTGGATTGGGGGAATCTGTGCAAATTGCACACAAGTTGTAGTTTTGCGTTCGACCCAAGACTTAAGAATAACTTAATTGTCTTTACTTTGATGACAACAGCCCATTCTTAAAGCAGACAATCCTTTAAATAGGGACATGTCTCATTTTGTTCCACCGGTGGCAGAATTGTGAATCACATCCAGCTGTCGTGCCTCACTATTGTGAGTACAGCACCTCCGCTTCTCATCTCGCCTGCTCTGCTTACACAGCCGAGGCTCGGAGGAGCCGCGAGACGCTCCTCGCAATGTAGATGACAGGATAAAAAGAGGAAGACGGTGTGGCTGAGAATGAATGAGGAGAGGGAGCAGGGGAGCGATAGAACAAGAAGCGAAAAGGCCAGGGAGGGAGGATGAGCCATGTCTCCCTTGTCTTGACATTTCTCTCCGTCTCTCCTGGGAATGAACACCCCGATATAAATGTTCCAAACTGATGATGGAGTGGGACGGGAGGAAGAGGAGGGCGGAGAGTGAGGCTTGTTTCGTGTGCGTTAGTTATTACGCTCGGCAGAGTCGGCCTATAATTTGGTTTCAGGTTGATGTAATTAAAGCGTTCGGGCCTCAGCAGTTTTCTCCCGGCTAATTTGTTTAGGAATCGCTGAGTCCCCGTCGGCAGCCGGTGACGATGGCGATGACGCTGCTGCTGCTGCTGCTGCTGCTGCTGCTGGTGGTCATGGCAACAGGAGGGCCCACAGGTGTCCATATTGGTGTCTTTGTTGAGCTAGCTGCTCCCTCAGTAGGCTGGATTTACATTCAGCACTTTGCACCAGGTGCTGCTCATGCACGCTAAAGAAGAGGTTCACCTGGTTTGGCTCCTGAGACATCAGCGTGGATGAAGACACATTTATACCTGGTATTTAAGAGTGTTTAGACGAGGGAAAAGTACCAGCTGGACATGTCGGAAAAAGGGCTGGTTTGTTTTTCTAGCTGAGATGAGATGATTGACAGTTACCGTCATGTCTGAGCTGTTAATTATGGAGGCAATTAGCTTAATCAAACCAGATGCAACCTGTTAATTAGTGAGCTTTAGATGTTGTTAGATCTCTCTATGCTAAGCTACTCACCTCCTGGCTCCAGCGCCACAGATAAGAAAGTGATATAGATCGTCTCATCTCATCATCTCATCCTGCTTTCAGTCTTTATGCTAAGCTAAGCTAATCGCCCCCTGGCTCTAGCTTTGTACTTAACACACATTTGTGACAGTGGTATGCATCTTCTCATCTAACTCTCAGCAAAGAAGTGTCTAATCCTTTAAGAAAAAAAGCTAATTCCTGTTTTTCCCCGTCAAGAAGCTACAGACATTCCCAAAGTGAGCCCAGACAGGTGCATCGCTATGGGAGACTCTTGAGGGTCACATGACTGACGGGGGTAGCCGAGTTAGCAATATGCTGCACTGACTCTGATTTAGGGCCGCCAGTGATGATATTGATGAATCTGTTGATTATTTTCTTGTCTAATCAAGGAATCGCTTCTTTAATAAACTGTTGACGTGTTGACCGGTGACGTCTTCAGATGTCTTATTTTGTCCAAAATAAACACAAAGATATTCAGTTTACAACAGTAGAAAACTGAGAAATGCAGCAAATCCTCATATTTGAGAGGCTGGAGCACACAAAGGAATTTTAGCTTGAAAAAAATAACAGTTATGAAGCTAATCGGCTAAAGTTTTCAGCTCTACTCTGATTACTTTCTTACAGTATTGGTTTTAGCCTGGTTAGCAATGCTACCGTAAAGTAGCCTGTACCTGGCCATCTTCAAACAGGTCTCAATGCAGTTAGCGAAAGCAGCTAATCCAGGATGCTAGTTTAAGGGTTTGGTTGGACCAAAGACAAACATTTTAAATGAATTATGTCAAATTTAAGATGATTTGGTAACCTTGAGACAGCTAGCGCAGCTTATCCATACATATGCTATTTTTTCTGTGTCGTTAGCATGCAGTTAGCATGATGCATTAGTCAGAATGGACAAAATTTGGAGAACTGAGGTGGAAAAGTAGCTGAATTTTACTTAAATACCAGGTGGTAATGATCAGATGACGCATCGATATACAGAATATGTTTTAACTCTGTGCCTCATTACAGCTAGAAGAAAGTCTGGTGGCATGAGCTTTAGTTCAGTAGGCAAACCTTTAATGGGAAAATGCCACCGGTTTATCAGCCTATGTCACAGAATGAGGCTGCACAGTGAGGGTACCAATCATTCCCTCAACCTCAGTCAACATGGATTCCCTCCAGATGAAACTGTGGCATGTGTTGTGAACATGTCCTCGCTCACAGGAAAGGACGAACCGGAGATTTTGTGAGCATCCCCGTGCAGAGAAAGCTGGACTTGGCGGTGTCAGGTGCGTCGCCTCTGTGCTTCCCGGGGTTTCCTTTGGTTTAAAGGCTCACAGTTTGGACGCGATGACAAACATGAGCGTGCTGTGTTTGCTTTTACTTGATGTCACCTTGCTGGGTTTCGGGGTATTGATGTGTCTCTAAAGTTACTTGAATTTTACTTTTTCGTTTCTGTAAATGGAAAGATGGCTTTTTGGAAAATGAACTTCTACTTTTCAAAGCCCTGCTGAAAATCGGGGATTATAGCAATGCAATTTCCAATTCTTCGCAGAGAATTTTGGTTATTTTAAGAAAAGCATCATTTTTCTGACAAGCCCTTTGAAATTGCTGCCGTTACCTTTTTTATAATTTAACCACTTTGAGGCATTAAGTCTGACAGCCACACTGCAGCTTTTCGGATTGGTTTTCTCCACAAGGCGTTTGATGAAAAGGAAAGCTTTATCTGCATCCAGAGGCCTGACCTCGCCGGGACGGGGACTGATCCTGCAGCTCTGCTTCCTCCGAGACAGCCGATGATAATCTGTCCACTCGTCGGGTGGCCTGAGCGAAAGCACGAGCTGGCTGCCGGATCAAACAAAGAGTCTCCTCGCCTCCCTCCCCGCGTTTCTCTGAAAATAAACAGTTTTTTTGGCTGTTTTGCCAAAAACTCACAGGTGGAGAATGGTGCTTAACGGAGAGCAGGTGGAGTTTTCATTTTGTGAGCTGCAGGTTTGGTAATCACAGAATCTGTAAGTGGCATTGACGCGTTTTTCTTACGTCTTGGAGGAACTGAGCACATCTTTTTGGCTGCCTATTCGTTTGATGTATTTGAAATCCCAAAGGCAGGATTTTGTGGGATTGTGTCTGACTTGGCCTCAGAATGAATGTTTGCATCTCCTGTGGCTGTGTTTACTTAATACCGGACTAGGCAGGCTCTTCATGTATAATTATGACCATTAGATCAAACTAAATCCCAAAGCAGGCCTGCAGAAGGAAAGATAGTTCCAGCCTTCACTAATTGAGACAGATTTGTAGATTTGCTCTGTTTGTTGGAGTTAATTTCTGCTGTCTGCTTGGACATGTTCCCCCCTACAGGAAATGGTGTTAATGAGTGAGCACTGTTAAACCGTTAGTGTTGCTTGGTTCTAAGCGATTATATCTGCTAAAATGAGTTCACTGTTTATAGTCTACTGATGTCATTTTATGATTTCAGAGATTTGCAGAGCTGCAAAGATTTTGTACATTAAACATCAAAACTGTATCTTAGAAATTCTCCTCTCGAGGTCCATTTAGTAGCTGGTAACAGCTTTCGATTGTATCACATTATCTTCATTAGCAGATGATGTTTTACTTTTTGTTTGAGCACTTTCTCGACTTTTTCACACATGTACATCTCACTTCTCTGACTTGTTCAGCCTGGATGAGATCCACACAGTTGTTGCAAGTTGCAGAATTTTTCTTTGAACACGTGGAAAGCAAATAAAAATAACAGCTTTCGTGCCGACTGACAGGACGGATATGTGATTCGCTACTGATTGGTTAAAGCAAGACAAACAGAACAGTGAATGAAGTCAAACTAAATAGCAGTTCAGTCTGATTATCAGGCTACTTCTTGTCCACGCTGGCTGCAAAATTATTGAAATCCATGAAGGTCATGGGATATAATTGAAAGCTCCAGAGTAGCTATGACAACTAAATTCCTGTGCTGTTGTTTCTAGTTTTGATAGGTCTGTCAAAAGCTAATACAAGCTAATCACCAATTATTGACGAAACAATCTGAACAAAAGGTCCATTTAGTAGTTGTTGAGGGACTTTTGATCGTATCACACAATCTTCCTGAGTAGATGGAGTTTGCTTTGTTGTCATGATTAGGAAAACTCAAAGTTCCTTATTTCTGATCACTTTAACGACTTAACATCCAAACTGGAAACAAAGGTCAGGAATTAAGCTTTCAGTCTCAACTTTAAAGGCAGCATTGAGCCAGTCAGAAGCTGCAGAGTAGCTTCTAAAAGGACCTCATACAGAGATTGTTGTGTCAACAGCTGGTCGAGCAGACTGGGCTCTCAGTTTTAACAGTCCTTTGTGAAATTTAATGACAATTTCAATAAAATCCCCTTTTTTTCCTCCCTGCTTCGATCAGATGTGGCCGCATGATAAAAGTAGCTGTAGTGGAGTTCAGATTGAGGGAGCAAAGAAACTTCTTAAAGGGACTGATAAGCCCAAGAGAGGAAGAGAAAAGGAGATGAAGGATCTGTCTGAGAGAATATTCATGAGTGCATGAGCTGCTGTACTGTGCTGTAGTGTGACAGCATATTAAAGCTGCCATGATGATCAGCTCCGGAGACGTATGACCCACATCCCTGACTTGAAGGCTCGGTTTTGTTGTTTCTCTGTTCAGGAGTTCATTCACAGTGTTGTGTCCGTCCTCCCTTTTTAATGCTTGATGTACGTCCTTCTCGCCGGTGTCTCGTACCTCAGTCGAGCCGGTCGTGGTCCTTGGGCGCCTTCGGTTTTGTGCGTCTCGTGCTGTCAGCTCGTCTGTTGGCCTGTTGATTGAAACATGGAGTCTGGCTCTGCTGCCTGACGGACGACAGACGATGCCCGGCGGCTGATTTATGACCTCTGTATCACACCGACGCTCCTGCTGTGAAACTCCTCTCCCATCTTCTTCATTTGACGAGCGCCGGAGTTTTGTTTTTGCACGGCGTATTTTGTCATTGACCCTGTAAACCCTGTAAAGCAGTTATTTTTCCTGATGCTGGAGGCTGTTCAGCCCTCACTTGCTGATTTTGCATTGTGCTCTTCATTGACTGTGCTCTGGGTCCTTGTTGCCTTCCATTGACTGTGCCTTTGTGTGTTTGTCTGGTCCTTTACAACCATCCTATCGGATGTCACTGGCATTGATTAACTCTGCGGGCCTCATCAGAGCTTGTTATCCTGTCAATTTGCCCACCAACTGCTCAAGTCATTAACATTCGGGTTACTGTGCAAAATGCTACGCCAGGTGTTACTGTAGCCCATTTTGCTCGACAGAGTCCATCCACACCTGTGCTGCTGTCAGAGAACTGAACGTGATGGAAAGATGCAGCAAAACCAACACGCTTTCAAGTCGGTGTTATTTCTTCAGCAGCTGTGAGCGAGTATTTATTAAAGTCTGCACAAGCCAAGATTAAACCAAACAACTTAGCATCAGTCTCTCCGTTGCCAACTTCTGAAGCAAACATCGATGCAGTATCTGTGACGTCGCCTGCAGGCCGCAGTGAGACTTTTTGAAGCCTGGAGTGTGAGTTTATGTTATACTCAACACAATTTTGTCAGCTGCTTCAGGCAGAAACTCAAAATTTGGCCTGTGTGGAGCTGAACTAAGCTGAGTAAGTGGCAGCCACCGTGGCTGAGGGTGATAGACAGAGACAGCTGTCAATCAAGCTGACACGCCACCAAACATAACCCTCTTTAAGTCTTAATATGTACTTCATGGAACTGTGATTGTCAAACTTACCACCAAGATGCTCATTAGAGGACAGGATATTAGTTAAACATATTGTATACATAATTAATTGACCTTGTTGGCTATTTTATAGACTACATCCATGAGTTTGTAGGCTTATAATCAGGTGATTCCAGTGCCTAAGCTGATGTTTTAGCATTAGTGTGTTTACATGCTAATATTTACCATGTAACAGTAAGTACGTAATTGTGTATGTGTACATTTATTTATCAGCTAGATTTGACATCTTAGCATAACATGCTAAAGTTTCGCATTTTATTAGGCCTATGCTATTCCAGCATTGATTTCAAAAACAAAATGCTAAAGTTGTCAGTATGCTGTAATAGCTTTAACATAAAAGCAAAATGCTAAAGTTGTCAGTATGCTGTAATAGCTTTAACATAAAAGCAAAATGCTAAAGTTGTCAGTATGCATACTGACAACTTTAGCATTTTGCTTTTATGCTAATGCTATTACAGCATGCTGTAATAGCATTAGCATAAAAGCAAAATGCTAAATTTGTCAGTATGCTGTAATAGCATTAACATAAAAGCATCATGCTAATGTTGCTAGTATGCTATGCTAAAGTTTAGCATGCTGTTTTACTATTCTAGTATTAATCTAAAATCACCTTAAAGGTTAGCATCTTAGTATGCTCTTCTAGCATTAATCCAAAAGTAGCATGCTAAAGTTTAGCATGTTACCGTTAGCAGTTCAGCATTTAGTCTAAAAGTTGAAGGATTTTTTTGTCAGTAGCTTCACCCTGTTATGAACTGAAGTAGAACTTCAACTAAGGATTATTTTATCGATTAACCTATTGAATCATTTATAAACTAAGTGATCAATCATTTGGTCGACAAAATGCCAGAATGTTCCAGATTCTAAGGAGACACCTTCAGAAACCTCAAGATATTCCATGTACATTGAAAAAGAAGCATTAAAGAAGAATTAAAATTATTGCACAAAAATAGATTGAAATGATTAGTTGATTATCAAAATTGTTGCCATTTGACTAATCAATGAATCAGCCTCATCAGTCCTGCTGGGTGGCCAAAGTGGATCTCCCAGCTCTTCCTCGCTAGCTTTATACTGAAATGTGGTGATTGCTGTTTGAGCTTTAGACGGCTCATACAGCTACTTTAATGAATTTATCTGACACAGCGGCTTTGAGCCACAGTGTGAAGCGCTGGATAAAAAACGAAGGGAAAACTAACCAGGAAGGACAGGGTGTCCTTCGTCTGCTCAGGTTTAGATGTTTCTTTAATGTTGGCTACATGTTGTCGGCCACGACAATAACAGCTCTCACTGTCGGCTGAAGGTCTGATGGCTTTGTGGAAACCAGTCGCTTTCTGTTTTTTTTTTTTCCCCGGCTTTCGATCGGCTGTCGCAGAATCTGCTCAGAAAGGGAGCATTGTGAGGCCGAACCAATTTCATTAGAGGTGGCCTGAAAGCCTGTGCAGAAGAGCTTTGCTTGAACACAGGTAGCCTTTCACATGTTCGGCCTCGGGAGATGCTGTTGAAGGTCAGGTGTGTCCGTGGTGTTTTTGTGACATTTGTCTTACCCCCCCTCTCTCTCTGCTGCAGGGCTCTTGAATCAGGCAACATGAGTGAATGTGTGTGGAGGTTCAAAGAGGGAGATGATGCTTCGAGAGAGAGTAGTGTTGGTGATGGAGAGGGAGGTAATCACAGGTTCGTCAGCGATGGTGTGTGTTTGATGTCTGTGCAGGTCGGAGGGCGTCGTTCAGCCTGTGTGGATGTAGAGACGATCATCTGAGGCTCTCTGGGTCTGTTCTGTCCTTCTCTTTTCCACCCACAACCCCGCACAATCCTGTTCACACTAAACATTGCGAATTATAGCCATGATAATCTTATTTTGAAGTGTAGGGACAGGTTAGCCGTGTCAATCAAAGAGATATTTTAATATAAAAGTTGTTCCTTCTGTATGTTGACTGATAACATTGTGTGCCGCCGTGTCGACCTCGTCCGAGCTTGTCGGCGTTTGCCGTTTTTCTGGCCCTGGCACAAACAAGTTCAACCTGCTGAACAAGTTGTCTGAACGGCCGTAAATGAACGCAGCACCAGACAGGATCTGTGATCTATGCAGGAACCAGGTTTTATAGTCTGGAAAGAGCTTTTCTAATCATGTTCTTTACTCTTTGACCACCGCTAACAAAATACCAAGTTGGGGTGTTGGCAAGTCGCACGTGACCAAATAAAAGCAAAATTATCTTCAAGGTGTGAAAATGTTTCGTTGTTCAAATAAATCATATAAATGCTGTAATAGCATTAACAAAAAAGCATCATGCTAAAGTTGTTAGTATGCTATAGTAGCAACAATGTAAAAGTAACATGCTAAAATTTAGCATGCTGGTATAATATTTTCGCATTAATCTAAAAGTAGCATGCTAAAGTTTAGCATGTTACCATTAGGAGTTCAGCATTTGGCCTAAAAGCTGAAGGATTTTTTTGGCAATTAACTTATCAATTATGTTATTGATTTTGTGTCGAATAGTTTAGTTAAAATGTCCATCACAAATTCCCAGAGCTAATGTGACGTCTTCAGATGTTTCACAAACTTCTGTGATTTACAGTCGTGTAAAACAGAAAAGCAGCAAATTGAAACACACTGTTTTTGACATTTTTTCTCGGTAAATGACGTATTGATTAAACAGTTATGGTAAATAATGAAAATTGTTGTTGATCAGTGTTCTGTCATTGTTTTAGCAATTAAAACCAGCTTTTAAGACTTTTAGCGACATACTTCACTACACGAGAGTAACAGACTTTTTTCAGTGAAATATGTTTTTAAATGCAGGAATGATTACTTGGTTAATTAGATTATTCAGGAAGTCTATTGATGGATAATTAAGCAACCACAACTTTGACAGTCAATCATTTATTAAGCAGAAATACTTCAAAATTAAAGTATTTAAGTATGAGTATTTTCTGTTTTTATATCATTAGAAATTAAACTTTGGATTTAAAACTTCTGGTTGGACACTGTGATTAATCAGTGAACCGATAATATAATCAATACATTAACTGATAAAGAAAACAAAGCTGCCCGTGATGCTCTGCAGAGGATGCACCAGATGAAAGCGCAGCCTCAGATGACCCCGGCGTGCTCGCAGATCAGTGCCCTGATTCCCCGTCAACCTCGGGGGTAACGAACAACACCTGACGCTGAAGCCACACACACACACACACACACACTCGCACACGCACACAATGACAGACACCATCCAGCTTTAATCCTGACAAATTGCTACCACGGGTACTGGAGAGTCGCTCTCTAAAGCCCTTTATCTGCCTAGCCTGGCCGTTCACCGGCATACAGAAGCTCTGAGATTCATTCTCCAATCTATATCCCCCCCAACAGGCCTCATTATCTTAAGTGAGTGTCGATAGGATGCTGAGAGGCGCGCTGTTTTTCTTCTTCGCGAACAAATGAGCTGCGGGAGTCATTTCAGCGCTGCACTGTGTGTGTATATGTGTTCCGACTTGTAACCTAGCTCGTGTAAGCACTGATGAATAACTGGCCTCGGTAATCTGCTGCAAATGCGTGTGTGTGTGTGCGCGCGCGCGTGTGTGCTGCAGGGCTTTGAAGTCGGAGCTTCTGTTGTCATCCCTCATGTCGTTACCGGCATCGCAGGGTCCCGCTCAGCTGTCAGACGCACCAACGCCACGCTCCCTTTAAAGACTGCGAGCTCGCCAGCGATAAGGCGTGTAGGAATATCAAAGCCTATTTATTTGGCAACATCTGGGGACATTTTCCGGGGGATGATAGGAAGAGAGACTATCGGAGGCTGCCCTTAAAGTGGGAATTAGCGAGCCAGCGGTCCTCCGGAGAGAATTGAGCTCAAAGCTGATTTACAGTCCCCATACATCACCGAGGAGCGGCTTCTTGTTTCCAAACCGCCCCGTGTTTTCACTTCAGTTTCCTCTGGAGGGAGAACGGAGGCTTTAAAAACTGTGTTGGTGTGTTTGTGTAGAAACTGAGAGCGTATGCTGAGAATAATCATGTGTTCACACCTCCAGCTCCTTGTCTTTGGTCTGTATCTTTGAGGAAAACCCGTCTATAAGTCCTGCATTATTAAATTCTGAATAAGATTTACACACTTTTATCCAAAGTGACTCACCTTCCTCCAGAGTGCACACATTCAGAGCAGTTTGGTGTTGGGAGTCTTGCTCGAGGACACTTGGGCAGGAGGACTTTGGATTCAGTCAGTATAGTTTTACTATTAATGTCCAACCTGCTTTAGCAAGTCCACACGTACGTGGGTTTTGTCCTCCTTCATTCTTACTAAAAACGCTGTTTTAAATCAAATCTTCCTCCATTTGGAAATGCAACAAATCGCCTCGTGTAAACAGAGGAGGTAACTTTTGTGTTTGTGTGTGGACGAAAAAAAAAGCACAGAAAAAGTTCCGTTTTGGAAATACTCGTGCATGTGCGGACTATGCATGAGCTGCAACGCCTGCAGACGACTTCATTTTAATTCACTTCTGCAGGATATTTCCTCCGTTTTTTGTTTTAATTAATTACACTGTGAGCGTATGAACAGGATGCTTCACTTCTGGTGCCTGTTTCTCCGAAGCTGCACCACAACATGAGATGATTTCCTCTGCAACTGATTTAGAAACCTTCAGCTAATTTAAACGCACGCTGTAATTGCACGTGCAGCCTTTTTTGTGAACGTGACAGTCGTGGTCGGCTGACGCTGTTGGAGCTCTCCTCGGTTCAGTCTTACGGGGATTTTGCGGGATAATTCTGAGTAAATTTACCAATTACTATTATTAATCCTGAAAACACTTGATGCTACTATTGATACTCCACCCAACAGGCGAAATAGTCCAGATCTGCCACTCTGGACTAAAAAGTGTTGGATCAACAGACTCACCAACTGGCAAACATTCATCATTCTGACTCAGCTTTATTGCTGCCTCAGCCTAACATGTTGACTCTTTTAAAAATAGACAATAATTCATTCATAATTGAACTGAGAGACTCTTTTAGCTGTTGGTTTGTTCTTCCTGTCGCATTATTTCCAGTGCTGAAACGATCAATTTGAAACAGCTGTTTCCAGTCGTTGTAAACTAAATATCTTGGTGTTTTGCACCGTTGATCAAATGAACGAGACATTTGAAGGCGTCACAATGGGCTCCAGGAACATGTGGTGTCACATTTATTAGACTAAATGAATCCAAAAAATAATTAATGCCTATATAATAACAGTGTGCTGTATCCAGATGAAGAATTTGGACTCAAATGTTGTTTAATAGGCTGGTTGAACGTCACTATGATTATTTTTTATTGAAATGTTGTTTCTATTCTCAGTTTTATTGTATCAGATTTAGACAAATCATTGATGAGATGGGGTTTCATCAGGTCGAAAATGTGATAAATTTGGGCTAACGTCCAACACGAGACCATCCAATAATTTACTCTTGATCAAATATCGTCAGACTGAGAAACTGACCAGCTGACTTTCATTCATAAAGTCGTGCCACTTGGCTCAAAAGTCAACTATTTCTATCAAAGTGCTGATCCGAAGAGAAGAGGCTGAACAGAAGAGTTGTTGAACGTCTCCTCTCACTGGGCAGCGAATGTGAGGCCGCCGCCATCGAAATGTAAATCAGCACGAGGCTGCCGGCCAGCATCTATAGTACCAGCATGTGGTCCGTCCTGATGGATTTATCTCAGTCCGTCCGAGGAGGACCTGACCCGTGACTCGGCAGCGACGTGCCAATCAGTGCATCGACCCATTTGTGTTTTCGCCAGCCCGAGGTGTCCGCGCTGACATCGGTCTCTGTGAAATATTCCTCTCCTTGGCTGAGCGTCAAACGTGTCCTCAGCCTCGGTGTGTCTGTCTCACTAAAAGAGATGACGGGGGAGGGGGGAAGGGTGAGAAAATAGCCGATGGAAGACATCACGGCCATTTCTCAAACTCAGAACTGTAGTAGCAGGTGGCCCGGCAGCCGGCAGTTTACAGCACAGAGAGAAAACACCTTCGTTTACAGGCTTTTATCCACAGTCCTTCATTCGCTCCTTTGCACTGTTTGAGCCGTTTCAAGCTCCTTTAATGTGTATTTTACATCACAGCCAGCTTCTCTTTGTCCTTCCAGGATTCTACAGCTGTTGCTTAATGATTTCTGCTATCTACACTGCGGCTTCCACAAGTTTTCCTTGTGTCCAGGATTTCAATTTGCACTTGAAATAGAGGGATTAAATGTGCTTAATTGGTTTGTACTCAAAGGATTTTGGATTAGAATAAAAAAGTATTTGAATTCATTGCTTGAAAGATGGAATTATTAGGAAAAAGAAAGCTTTCTCAAACAGGACAGCGAAACGGGGACTTTCTGCAGTTACAAGGACACAGATGAGCAAAAAGGGTTTGCTCTGAAGTGTTTGCAGTCCACTCGCTGCTAGTATTATTGCTAATATTATATCATTATAATAATTCATAATCAAGGTGCAGTCAATGGAGCAATGATAATTAGGGGTAGTATAATGATAGTTATAATCAATTCTCAGATATATTGTGATTCTCCATTGAACAAATCAGCAGCAATGTCCAAAACGTGCATCAGAGGGACATTTAATGTGATGAGGTTTAAGTCTTCAGAAGGTTATTGACTGGTCATCAGCACTACTGTGATCCATGTGAGCCACACTGCTTCTTATTGATCAGTTTAACTAAGTTTAATTTTCTGGAATGTGATTATTAATTTTCTGGCTGATAGTTAGATGAGAGGATTGATACCGCTTTAGCTACGAAGCTGGAGCAAGGAGGCGATTGGCTTAGCATCAGGGCTGGAAGACGCTCTCTCCAGAGTTAAAAAACAAACATACAAACTTGTCTAAAGATCACTAATTAGCTTGTCAATATCATGGTTGTTTGTTTTATGGGGAGTTAGTTGCTGAAACTATTTCCAGGTGAGCTAAGCTAATCGCCCCCTGGCTCCGGGCCGTCATCTAAAGGTGGACTCCATCAGTGTGTGGTTCATGTGTGAGGAAAGTTGTATGATGAATTTCCTCGAGTGATGTCACTTGAGTCGGCGTCAGTTGAACACTCGATTGGTTTTAAAGTGAAACAGATCTGTTGGTGTGAAAGATGTTATCTGTGGTTCTGCCGGGTCGTTACGACCTTTTATTTTTACTGTCCATTGTGAGTCCGACAGTGTTGCAGGAGCTCAGTTAAACGTTATTGACCTCCACTGATTCAAGCTGGATAAAACTTATCGAGAGGAGTAACTGCACGTGTTAAATGTCAGCGTCAGTCATTAACTCTCATTATTTTATGTCAAAATTTGGTTAAATGATTTAATCCTCTGTTAAAGTAATTTGATGTTATGGTACCAATAAATTTAAATAATTTCTTCTATTCTTTAGAATGTAACAAATTAAATACCAGAAAATTAAGGTTATCATAAAGTCATTGATTTGGAATATTGCCAAATCAATAGAGATGAAAATGGAATATTTATAGTAGTATAGTGAATTAAAGCAGAGTTCATAGCTGATCTGTCTTTTTGGATTTTCCATCCGTCCAAATTGCCACATTTTGGATTCTGCAGAGTCGGGAGGAGAAAGGAGATGAGCTGGAAATCACATTACATGTTTGCATGAGGGGCTGGAGGAAAACCGGCCCGTTGTCGCCGTTGATGGTGAACAGAAAGCCCTCGAGCAAGAGCCAGAGCGGCACACGTCTCCTCTGCGTGATAGATATCCCGACGCGTTCACTCATAACCTACCAGACACGTTCATAAATGGAGATAATGGAGGTCAGTTCATGTCATGTGGATTTTGTCGTACTGAAAGGAAAACGTACGTCTGGATGCATCAAGGATCAGCTTTGATCGAATTGTAGCTCCATTAATAATCTAATAGAATTGAAGGGACCTAAAAGACGTCTGAATTGAGCTTCCGCTGCACACGCCGGCTGTATTAATCTTCTGTTGTGTCAGATAAAGACTGCTTACATCCTCTTTATACGGCTGATCTCAGATCGAAAAGTAAGCAGGCTAATTGTTTACTCTCTGTGCTGATTCCTGTGTGGCTGTAATGACTGCAGGCAGACTGTTTACACAGGATGGATTACAGACCACGCAGCCCGTCCTCTATCAAAGTCAGCCTGTGTGTCCGTTTCTAACATCTTCTTGTTTGGTACTGAGACTGTTCGGTTTTCTATTTCCTGTCAGCAGCACACACTCCATCAACCTCCTGCTTTGTCATGGTGCTTGAGCCTCCTCAAGTCCTTTCACGTTAGTCGGATTCATATTCACGTGCTAAATTGGCATTTTCAAACATAATTGCATGAAGTGGAGTAACAGGGAGAGAGAAATTAATCCAGAAATGACTCATTTCAGGGAGGAAAGATGGCGGCGCAGCGGCGGCAGCTTGTTGCAGCTGCTCTCGCTCAGCGTTCAGCTTTTCTTCTCTAGTCTCCTGAACGTCGCTTGTTTTCTAGAACTGAACAGAGTTTGTTGGTCAAAGGTCAAAAACAACACATTTTTGGCCATAACTCAGGAATTCATATGCTAATTATGACAACATTTCAAACAAATGTCTCACAGGATGAAATGATGAAGTGATGCCAGTTCATAAGCCAAAAGGTCAAAGGTCAGCTTCACTGTGACATCATACTGTTGTGCAGAAACACTTTTCTGGCCATTATTCAGCACCATAACTCAGGAACAGAAGGCAGATTGTGACCATATTTCACATTCGGTCAGATACTGAACTGGTGACTCTGATCTCGGGCGTCCACCTCGAAACTGAGCCAATTTTAGAGATCTGCTGTGGTTCAGGTTCAACATGTGTGTGAAACATCCACATTTTACAGTTTGTAGCTTCTCTGTAGCAGCGTCCATGTTTGAGGCACTGTCCTCCACCACAAGCTGACTGGTTCTGCTGATATTGATCTTCAGGTGATTGTCTTTACATGTGATGACAAGACAGCATGACCATTTCACCAACAAATACATGTTTTATGTATTTATAAAACCGGACAACAATAGAGACATAAAAGACATGAAAACTGTCAGGATAAATAACTAATAATTAAATTTATAACTGATTCATCTTTCAGTCACTTTCCTGATTAATCGATTGATTGCTTGATCTGTAAAATGTTAGAAAATGGTGAAAAATTACAGTTTCTTAGAGCCGGAAGTGAAATCTTAAAATGACTATTAACTGTCCAACAGTCTGAACTCTGAAGCCTTCAGTTTGCTGTGACGTAAGACAAAAAAACAGCAAATCCTCAGTTTGGTGAGGGTCAAAGTCGGGAATTTGTAGCATTTTTGCTTGAAAAATAACTCAAACGATTAATCAGAATAGTTAGCCAAGATGAAGTGACTCATGGTTTTAGCTTCAGACCAAATACTTCACAATCGTATACATTTTTCAATGGGAGTTCATTGTTTTATGAATGCACCATTTTCCCATGAATATGAGCCCTCTGCAGCTGCGGTTCGTATCTGCACGTTGCAGCGGCTGGATGTGAAGCGGTTTGTCAGAAGCTTTGAAAACAGAACTGACAGAAGAGACCGTCGTCACCGGACAAACAGTTGTTGTTTGTTCAGATGCTTTAGATGAGCTACGTCCACATTTACCTGACTTAACCAAACCTAAGCCGCACTGTTAGCCGGGCCATCAAACAGAAAACGATAAGTGTGTTAAACTTTCGAAGGCATTGAGGGACGACCTAATTGGTCCGTTAGATGAGGCTCGTCCAGAGTGACTGCTCTGAAGTTTAAATAGAAGTGAGAACATCATGTGGGTAAACAAAGGGAATACAAAGACAGCAAACCGCAGGTTAATCTGTAGGGGTGTCGACCACGAGCTGCGCCGGAGAAACAGGTTTAAACACTCCTTTACTGCCTCAGGTAGTCCCCTGGAGAGAGAGGACGCCTTTAATTGAGCTGGTCAGGCTTTTGTTTCCTGTCTAACGGCTGGATACTGAACAGGATTACTGTCGGACCACGTTGGACTGAGTTTGTTCCAGCCTGGGTGAGTTGCTCTCGACCGTCAGGTGATATTGAAGGATGCTAATTGCTCGTCTTGTGATCAGGTCACTTCCAGTTGAGATGAAGCGTCTTTGTGTTGTCTGCGCTAATTGACGTTTGTGGACGTTTCTGTTTCAGTGCAAGAACACAGTAGACTTTGTGTTCTCGTGGGATTTGGAGTGTTTTTTAGCCACCGACTCTAATCTGACGTCCAGTGTGTTGTTCTGTTTTTAAACTGAGGTAATACACAAACTGCTGTGACTGCACTACGGCTAGTTCCTGCTAGCTGGTGAGTTAGCCTTAGCTGAAGCTAATTTCCCCTCTTTTACCTGTTACCTGTAAAAAAAACCTTGCGATGCTCCAACTTCTTAGCAGCTGAGTTTGTTAAACCAAATAAATGCAGTAATTTTACAGTATTTTTTTTAATCAGTACAAAAAACGAACACCAGATAAAACAGTCCTGCTAAATGCTAACTAGCCTAGCTTAGCAAAGTGGCAGTAATTGTCACGCCGGTCTAATGGATTTCATGTGATTTGTTGTGCCTTAAAATCGCACATTTTAATGTATTTGATTTATTCAAACAACCTTAAATCTATTTGAACAACCTTATTAGTTGAAAAAGTCTGTGACACTGATTAATAATCAGCCTCGAAAGGTGTAAATTAAAGTTTTAAGACTGTGCTCCAGTCGTTTCTGCTCTCTGCCTCCGTCAGGCAGTTTAGTGCAGTGATAAATGCTTCATGTCAAATTTGACCGGTGTAGTAAAACACATGCGCACATGTAAACGTTGCTCATTAATTAAGACCTTGAATAAAATGCAGTTGTCAGAAAGCGCTAACAGACACTGAAATAGGCAATTTTTCATATTCCTTGAGGGAGGCTTATCTATGGCGTCCTCAGGCTCGTTACTGTTTCTCTCTGCCTGACAACTTTAACCGTGAAACACAGATGTGTGTGTGTGTGTGTGTGTGTGTGTGTGTGTGTGTGTGTGTGGGTAGATCCCTTTGAGGCGTGATATGATGTCGCCTGCCTCGTTTGTTTGGGTTTGCCCATAATTAACATGTCAAAGCACCAGCAAAAGACATTGAGGCGGTAATGGTGACAAGGTGACGTGAAACAGTTTGAGGGCAACTCTAAAAAATGCGCCGCGCCGTCACCTCGTCACTCCGCCCCCCTCTGGTCTCTTTCCCCGAGAACCTCACAGCGAGATTTTGACAAAATAGTAGCGATATGACAACGCCTGTCTCCTAGCAACATGCTAGATCTCCCGTCTTCTGTGGTTCAAACTGACTGAGAGACTCTTGAAAGCGTTAGCTGGCAGCGTCGCCCTGAGTGCGACGGATGTGCAGGTCGAACAGAAGGCGGGACGTGTGATGAATGTCTAATCGGGCTGTTTTTGAGCGTCGAGTGAAAGAGTTTTGTAGTTCTTTTTCCTTGAACGTTTACCTGCTGAGCGCCTCCAAACCTCCAGCTGGATCTTTTTATGAACAGACAGACACCTAAGCGCACATCGAAGCACATAGGCATGCACACAAACATCCACGCACGCCCACGCGGTCCCGCTGCGCTGCTCGTTGATGCGCGAATGATCCGGCGCTCAGTCGGAGGAACTAGGGGTCGCGGTGCGTTCGCCGCCTGCTGCGTCGCTCCGTGCTGGAGAGGCTCGAGCAGCTGCAGAAAGATGCACAATGTTAAAAACTTGTCTTCTCAGGTGCCGCCTCGCCAGGAGTGATTCTTATTTACCGGCTCCCATCAGACGCCCACCGCGGCGCCGCAGAGCGGACGAACCCCCGAGAAAACACATTCGGCTGCACGAGCTCTTCTCCATAAAAGTCTGTGATTTTCAAACGTCGTTTTCGAGCCATCTCCTCTGGAGAAACAGCCCCGAGGCCTGTCCTTAGCAGTAAATTTTATCACCCTCTCTGTGGTGAACTCTTTTATTTAATAAGTGAATCGAAGTGTTTCATTCCACGGCGAGATATACCCCATCTGAAGAAATGAGACCTGCTCTGACAAAATGATTTCTGGCATGAGAGGAAAAAGCACATTATTGCCTACAGTTAAAGTTATGAGTCCTCTAAAGACCACTTTCATTTATGAAATGTTTTCCACAGAGCTGAAACTGGTTGAACTTCTCTGGAAGCAGCTTTTATTGTGAGAATGGATGTAAAGTGTTGACACCATTGTCCCACAGTCAACCGTTTTCAAATAATCCTCATTTGCATCGCTTCCGTACGCAGCGTCGTCGCAGATTATCTTAATTAAAAGTGTCAGTGTTGTTTGAAGTTTGGGCAGAGCGGCTGTGCTCGCCTTTATCTCAGGTCTCCAGGATCTTTATTTGAATCTGCAGATGGAGATCAGGCCTCCGGCTGCTGAGAATCTCAGCATTCACCTCTTTCATCTGCTTTGAACATCGCACCATTTCACAGCGTGGGGATGCTCTCCTTCCATCGAAGAGCGGCGAGGCCGGTGATTTGTTGGGCTGATGAGCGTTCCTGGACTCTGCGTGACCTCGCTGACGATTGATAGGACGGTGCACCTGTCACATGCATGCGGACATGTGAGCTCACGCATGTAAATCTCCAAAAACACAGGAATAAGGCAACTTTAAAGGTGGAAAATACAATAAAAATATAGTTTCTGTGTATTTAGATGCATGTCATGTTTTCTGGGCAGCTCAAACTTTATGAATGAATGAGCCCAGATATGAACATGGATTTTGTTTTAAAGGATCAGGATTTTATATTTAATCTCTTTCTGAATCGTCAAAGTAAAACTCCGTCAGCTCCAGCTTTCATGACGGAGCGTCAAAACAAATCACAGCTGACATTATTGTGATTTAAGTTTTCAGTGGGCTGGTTTCTTAATAATAGATGTGACAGAATTGCATAGAAACAAAGGAAAATTCTCACAGCCTGATATTTATTATTGGCTTAATGGGCTTTTGTGATGTGTCGTACTTACGTAACTGACAGATTTCTTACATTTCCCCAAATACAGAGCGTTACCTCGTTTAAAGGGTCGAGCAGAAAAATGCGGCTTCGTCTGCCCGTGTTTTAAAAGCTCAGAACAAACAAGCTCACCAGCAGCTTGTCTTTGTGGAAGCAGTCTGTGGGTTATTGTGGATTATCCACAGACCTCACTGTGAACACTTCTCACTCCAACGGTCTCTGCGGGTCTTTAAACGTCATAAAAAACTTTGAATTTAGTTTCTACAACATAAAAATGAGCCTTACAGGTCGTTAAAAAGTCACTTCTGAACTTAAAGTGGGATTGTTGCGACAGGATTGTGCTGCTGGACGCTGCTCGCTCCTTTTCTGTGGAGTTTCAGGCGCCGTCAGGCTCTCGACAAACACCGTCACCGCTGTTAGCTGCGGCAGCCACAAGCTCATCCGCTCATAAAGCGCTGATTCGAGCAGAAACTTCAAGGAGGGAATCTCTTTTAAATGTGTGTAATCCCTCCATTTTCTGCCGTGTCCAGGTTGAACCTGCATATAATTTAATGCATTCTATCATCAGTAATTGTACTGAAGAATTGACATAATAATAACATAATAATACATCCGTTTTATACTTTGGCCAGTTCAACTAATTAAACAGCCTTCTGGTTTTAGTCTCACACTGAATTTAGTGAACCCTTCAGAAACCCTGTGCAAGCACTTAGTACTGCTATAAATAAATGAAAAGAAATCAGGGACCAAATAGCAGTAACTGTGGTCCAGACCTCTGCAGACCACCTTCAGCTGTATGTGAAGAAACAACAGACAAACAAGTGATGACAGGGCCAGTTTCTGTCACCGCTCTTACTCAAACTGCTGTATTAAGGTGGATGAATCGTGGCTCCTCCTCTGTGATGGATTTCTTCATTTATGGTTGTCGAACGCTCCAGAAAGACTCTTTTAGTGACTGACCGGTGATATTTCATGATAGATGATGTAAAAACTCCATTATAGCAGCAGAGAAAATACTATACGTTGATGACAGATGAGGGGTTTTAACATCGGAAACCTGAAGGTTCGTATAGATTAAATGTGCTCTAACACGGCTGCTTTCACTTAAATGTGCGCATTTGTACAATTCAGTAAAAATGGAGGCAGCTTTCCAGCCCTTCAGCTCGTATTTGAACATCAATTCTGAAAAAACATGAAGCCAAACAAGACTTTTTTTTAAAACTCTTTATTTATTGGTATTTTCATTTTTTCCATAAAGCAAATAACAACTGAACAAACAGTCAGGGTCCTGGGGTACATACAATACCTCCAAAGGATAAATTATCCTTTATGTGCATCACATACACATATCATTGTCACATTTACAACAGAGTCACTCATTGGCCAAACAAACAGTCCATTTCTGCCATCGTTTCTCGCACAGATCTTTTTGAAGTCTGATTGAGTATGTCATTTGTTCAAGAACATGTAGTTGTTTTACTATATTAACAAAGATATCACTGGTGGGGGTGTTTTTCTGGAGCCAACATTTCGTAATGGCTTTCTTACTTGCTGCCTGCAGAACCTTGAAGAGGTAATTATCTGTTCTATTTAACTGTCCATGAGAAATATTTCCGAGATAAAGGGTTGAAAATAATACATCGATGTCAAAACACAGAACCTTTGACATAATTTTAGCCACTTCCCTCCAGAAAATATGGATGGGAGGGCAGGACCAGAAGACATGAGTCTGGTCTACCATGGTCTCTCCACAGTCTTTCCAGCAGGCCAGTTGTGTTCCAGTTTCCAAACAAGACTTTTTTGATTATTACTTTGAGGAATTTATTTTTCTGCACTTTTCTTGCTGTAGCACAAGCAGTTAGCTTAAAGGCAAACAGATCTAACAGGTCTAATCTTAGCAAAGAATACATAAACAAGACGTGGCTCAACTTTCCAGTACTCAACAAGTTTTATCCATTTCTTCTCTCTTTTCGTAAAGGTTCTGTTTGATATCTGTGTTTGAGGACATTCTGACCTGAGAGGTAATTCAATCAGCACTGCCCCTCCTTTCCGTTGTCCCAGGTGAATTTGTTGTTAAGTCAGGAAAATGTCTCCTGTAGTCAAATATTGGCTTTAGAGAATGAAACCGAGCGCCTGGAGAGACGCGCTGGATGAACAGCGGCGTCCTCTGCTCACCTCCTCCGGTTGGGCGCCGTCCCAGCGGTGCAGGAGTTGGAGTCACGCTCGGGCAGATCTGTGGGGCTCGGCTCATCCAGCGGCCCCTGCCAGCTCTGACGTCGCCGGCTCCTCAAGCTGGAAATTGCCATAATGTGTCCTGCAGTGGTCGGCTGCACAGGCCTCTATCAGGGGCTCCATCTGGGCCGAGCCCACACACACACACACACAAACACACACACACACACTGATGGTGCATAGACAAGTAAACTCAAACAATACACCAAAAAATCACTCACTTATCAGACAACCACTGACAAAAATAAGTGGACACAGGAGCATAAACACATATGTGATGGCTGAGCATCTCATTCAGACACTAATCTGCTGCCTCCGCTCTGGCCTCCAGCAGACGCTGGATTCCCCGGCTGCACTGATTTGCTCTCATTCAGCTACAAGTGCTTCGGTGAGGTCCAACACTGATGTTGGGAGATAAGGTCTGGCTCACAGTTGGCATTCCAGCTCTTCCCGAAGGTGCCGGATGGGACTGAGATCAAAGCTCTGGGCACGCTAGTTAAGTTCCTTCACACCAAGCTGGGAAAAGCATTTACAGACCCTGCTTTGTGCACCGGGGGCCTTTGCATTTTGTAACAGGAAAGGGACAAACATAAAAGGTTGGAGGCACAGTACTGCCTGAAAAGTCATTTTACTGTAGCATTAGGATCTGAAAAACAACGGCTAATAAGCTACGCTCCATTTTCAACTCTTTCTGCTCTGTCAAGCCAGTTTGCTGCGGCATGTTTTTCATGTCAAAAACCACCAAAACTGAACTCAAAGAAAGACTCACGCAGATTTACTTTGATCCCAAAGATATGGAGATATCTCTCTCATGGCTCCATTCACGTTAATTGAAATTCGTTGCAGCAGTTGTGGATTTTTCTTTCTTCATTTGACCCTCACGCGCAGTTCTATGCCAAATCACAGTCCTCTTCCTAAACTTAACTTGAACCTTAACCCTAAAACCGAAAGTCAAACAGCCCTGAAGAGAGCGTCAGCACACAGACCCCATCCGGACTGTCACCTCAGTCAAAGACAGACTGCTCTTCGTCCTTCTCGCCTGTGCACTTCACACTAAACCTATATGAAAAATGGGCTGCAGTTTAAGTTAATTGATGAGGTCTGGATGAACACACACACTTTGCAGGCGGACTGGAGTGACGAAGCCGCTGTCGGCCTTTAGTTTCAGCAGCTGCCTGACTGCTTCAGCTGTAAAATGTATTCTGGAAGCGATGTTGACTCCCATCCAAAGTTTTGATGTGTGGGTGAAGAAATCAGCACACCAACTATATGCAAATGTCTGCTCAGCGCGCTGCCCACAGCCAAGACTTGGAGGAGAACACATCTGATTCGGCATGTTTCCACTGTAACACTCATGTTGCTGCAGAAATCCCGTAGCTGAAACATACTGAGATTAATCGACTGTTCTGTTAACACCATAGCTTTTATTCACTGATGAAATGTTTCCGTCACAAATTAAAAACGGGGATATTAAGAACAATTTCATACTTCAGAGTGCAGGCGAGTGACAAGCAATTAGCATAAATTCAACATATGCGATACCTGCGTCGCGGCACCATGCGTTTATCTGTCATTTGAAATGAGTGAACGTCCGTCGGAGCATAATGGAATTCATTAGAAATACGACGCCCGAGTGCCACAAATCTCATGGACGGACTCCAAGTGGAGCCGCTCGCTTTCATCGTTTCTGCCATATTTGAAAGGGACAGGAAATGTGCTCCTGTCAGTTTCTGTGCCGTTTCATATCCGATGAAGGAAAGATGGATGAAAACGTTTGGGGAAATGAAAGATTGTATATTGGAGAAGCGTCAATTTGGACGGATTCATATCTGTTAAAATCTCAAGAAGAAACAGGGAGTGTGGGCATCGGTCCAGACTTTGTTTACTGCTGCCACACAGTTTCAGTCATTTTATATGTCTGTTTGGTGGCTAGTTAGCATATCTCAAATGCTTGCCAACAGATTTAAATTAAATCTATTTGAATGTGCAGAGAACGGCCAGAGACCATTTTATTATTATCACCAGACAGAGGCTGCATCCGAATGTCCAACCTCTGGACTTGCAAACTCGCCCCCCGTCGAGGCTTCAAGGGCACCGGGCTGCAGGGGGATGAAAAGCGTAATGAAAAGGGAATTAAAACCTCAATCAGTACCGACGCTGAGACCCGTAATCCATCTCAGAGTCATTTTCTGATTGGCAATTTGGCAATATCAAACCGCAAATTAATGCCTCCATCACAAATGATGGAAAACAGAGTCTTTGTTATTTGTTTTATGGATGACATTATGAACAAAGTTTGGGTTTTAACAGCCCTCGTACTCTGAACTTCAGGGCTGTGCTCACATAAAGTTTGCACCTGCTGGATGTGAACACATGTCCTTTAATGAAGCAGCACGCTCCTGTGTTACATCATCATCTCGCTGACATTTCACCAGTTCGGACCACCTCAGGGTTTGCAGATTAACAAGTTCTTCCTCCATGCTGCTCACAGCCCACCTCCCACTGTTGCTCCCAGGTGGTTTATTACATGGAGCTGGGTGGAGCTGTGTGTGTGTGTGTGACAGGGTGTACTGTGTATCTATGTGTGTGTCTTTGTGTTTGTGTGTACTTCTGGCTGCGGTGGTTATTTTTAACTTCTGTCTGCTAGGACGAGTGCACTTTCTCCTCGGCTGATTGTGTGTGGAGGCCCTGAGGGAGTGTGTGTGTGTGTTTCTGTTCACTCCTCTGTGTGTGTGTGTGTGTGTGTGTGTGTGTGTGTGTGTGTGTGTGTGTGTGTTTGTTTGGTTACTCCCAGTGGACCACAGGCATGTTGGGGTGGTGGAGGCCGCCACTCCGTCACTCTGCATCATCACTAAATCATACGTCCTTCCCTGCTCCCCCGATGACGCCACAGAAACACCACCGAGGGTCACGCTTTGGCAAATATAAACCAGATAGAGTCTAACTCTCCTGATCTGGATTCCAGTTCAGGATCTCGGCTCGAGCCGACTTGTTCAGAACGCTTGTTTAAAGCTGCTCCAGGAACTTTTAGGTTGATGTGTTGTGTTTCCATGTAGGTGTGAGAGAAAATGGGTCACAAACTGAGCTTTTATCCAGAAAGCCTGGTTGCCCTGGTTACAGCCCAGTTGAGCCAATAAATCATATTGTTAAGTCGCTGCTTTGGATGCTCCTTGAGCTCCTCATCTTACCGTAGGTCCATGACTTCAGACTGCTCCTCGAGAGCAGACGTGTCCTTGTCTTCAGATTCGGAGAGGAACGGCGCCGCTTTCATTGTCGCCTCAGACGATCTCCTCATCCGAGTGATTACTGTGGCTTCAAGGCTCCGCAGAGTCGACGTTTAGAGCAGCAGCGAAAGAAACTGTGAATAAAATCCTCAGATGTGACAGTTTAGTGATACTGACATGGTTCGTGTTAGAAAACCTGCTGAATAGAAGTGCAGCGAGTCAATCAACGTATAAGCAGGAATTAATCAGTTTTATTAATGTCACAGCATCGTTTTCCAAAACAGAATATTTGCTGGTTTTCTATCATCTTACAGTATTTTTTTTTCTTTTTATTATTGGTTGCACAAAACCATTCTTTAGTCATTCTTTAGTATTTCCTGGCATTTTCTGGACCAGTCAGTGAATCAATAATGCTGCAGCCCTACTGCTGAATTTCACATGAATTGCACCATTTTTCTTACATAATCGCCCTTTTCTTCTCTTCAAAACATCATTGGTGTGGAGAAGTACATGCAAATGTTGCTCATTTTGAATAAAATCAATATTTTGTTCAGCATACAACTTCATTTCTTGAGTTTAGATTCTGCAAAGCACAAAATTGACTTGTTTAAGACTTCGGAAGTGACTTTCCATGTGCAAGACAATGCTCCGTCTTGAGATTTGAGAATCGCCGTGGTTAGTATTGCCGTTTCTATATGTTTTATGTACATATTGTGTAGCTAAATTGTAATCCTCGACTGCAATTGAGAAGAAAATGAGTGATATGGTAGCAGAAGGAGACGACCGAGGAGAAAAAGGAAAAAAATTACCCGCTGAAAAGTATGAAGAATTGATGTAAAGTCTAAGAGGAAAAGCTTTTCAGTCAGACGGGAAGAGGAAGGCTGGAGAGAGAGTGACTGGGTGTATGGGAATATTGAGCCACAAAGCATTTATGTCAGATCAAAGCTAATCCTTATCTTTGGGAGAGGGATTCAGTAATACCCCGGGCTGTCTCACCCCCTCAAGGACAGGTTTCTTTCTGCTTCCCGTGCTCGTATTCCTCTCTCCTCACTTCTCCGTAAAACTGCCAGGATTTTTCTGCACTTTTCCTCGACTTTGACTCGGTAACGGTGTGGAGAAAGTAGGTCAGCTGAGCGGAGCGAGGAGGCGGGAGGAGTGGGGGATCTGGCCTCCGGACCTGGCAGGAGGAGGGAGCGTTTTGCCCGTGGGGCTGCTGGTGCTGCTGCTGAGGGCGAAGGAGGATGAAGAGGATGATGCTGATGATCACAGATCAGTGGACTGTATAGTTAGACTAACGAGTGTTTTCTGTGCACTTCAGGTTTATTGTCTGGTTTTCTGGTTTAAGTCACTTCCTGTAGTCTCACTTCTTATTGGCAGCAGTCCGACGGCAGAATAAAATGTTCTACACTGTGGTTCAGATTATGGGTTTTTCCTCCTTAGAAGGTGGAGGAGATGGTGGTGGTGTGGCAGCAGTTTTTGTTTTTTGGTTAAAAAACTGGGGACATCGTTTTGCAGTTGTCTTTGTGGTGACTGAACTGAGTATTTTAAGCCAGAACATTTGTCTTTTTCAAACCCTAACCAGGTGTTTCTTGTGCCTAAACCTAACCAGACATTAACCAGAGCTCAGTTCAGGATGTCTGCGGTTCGCAGAAATGTACAATACAAACATTTATTCTTTTTGTTCTTAGACACACAACATTTTACCTTGATGTGGCTTCTTGGTTTGGTTTACAGTGTTTTTGAATTCAGGAGATTTGGGTCTTATTATATTATTATGCACAAAACACTCAGGTAGCCGCTGAGCAGATATCATATTATCATCCTGACTAAGTCTTTGAAATGTCAGATTTGTGTTGTAGTTCTTTAAGATTTTCCCAAACGTTGTTCTTCTGTAATTGACTGCTAATATAGAAAACAGAAATCGAATCTATGTTTTATGTCACTCACATGAGAGCAGAAGGTGCTGCAGTGCTTAAACTGAGCTGGTGGCCCATCCTGACTTAATGAATGTACGAACTGACAGCAGATAAACTGACTTTTGACAACATACCTGTATTCAGTGTGGATTGGTCACGTCTGGCCACAAGCCTCAGGTCCGTATCTGGAGGATCGGATAGGTGCGTCACTACTAACTGAACCTAAACAGAATCGGTGATGGTTTTGAATGTAGGTTGAGGGTCTTAGCCATCTGGAAAGAGTTCGGAGTAGATCTGCTGCTTCTTTACTCCGTTGAGTTGGCTCGGACATCTGATCAAGATGCATCCTGGACTGCTTCCAAGCAGGTATTCTGGTGAGGGCAACCTGGGGGAAACCCCAGGGCAGAACCACAACACGCTGGAGGGATTATATATCCCATGTGGGCTGGGAACACCTTTGGATCTCCCAGGAAGAGCTGGAGGATGTGGGTAGGGACAAGGGCAACATCCTGGACCTCGATATTGATGGATAAATTGGTCAGATGTTTTCAAAAGGATTCACATTTGATAAGCAGAATCTATGTAGGATTTCAATTAGATAAAATGCTCTCGAATCCTAAACCAGGTCTTGTTGCGGTTGTTTATGACTGCTCAAGGTTGAACGTGATTATCGTCTCTCCTCCAAATAAGCCAAACTGAATAAACTGCTCCGAGCATACCAGGTGTGAACACACTCTTATCTGTCATTGCCACGTCGGTGTCCTCACAGGGCGCCACGAGCACTTTAATGGCCTGAGATCTTGTTTTTGATAAAGCACTGAGACGTACGGTGTTGCAGGGCAATCAGTGGTCACCTTTTTCCATCTCCATCACCGCTTCCCTCCATCTGTCTCACTCCTCACTGCAGCTGTCTACCTACAGCCGTGCCCGGAGGGACAGCGGCGAGAAAGAGGAAGAATAATCTCGTCGTCTTCCCTCCTCAGCAGTTTTCACACTTGAGAATTTGGGCGAAAAAATGAAAGAAAGAGTCGGCAGGGCCCCGTTTGGTATTCATTGTCTCCTTGGTGCTATTTTGACAGGGTTTAATCATCTGTAAAAGTAAACTATCACAGCTTCCGCAGGGATTAACACGGTCGACGTGATTATGCAAGAGGAGTAGGAGGAGGAAGAAATTGTTTATGGAGTCTGTGGCCTGAAGGAGACAGTTAGAAGAATTAGCCATACTTAACACAGAAACTGAGGTGAAGGGTCTCATGAACTCGCCCCTGCTGCAGTCAGCTGGAGGCAGATAAGTATGATGTGTGCTGCACATAATAATGACTCTGTCATCCATGATGCATTATTTGACCACTGCGTCTCCTTCAATGAAGGCTGTGCTCCCTGCTGTGAGATCAGCCGTCTGTAAAGTGCAATTTGCTTCTCTTACTGAATGTTGAGGATGTCCGGCATCGTTTAGGAGTGTTTAAAGGACCATAACAACATGTTGGCAAGTTTTAGCTCTTTAAATATATCACGTGTGCTTCTCAGTTCTGCTGAATAGTTTTGAAATGCATCATGTGCAAAGCTTTATCTGTTAGCAATAGTTAAATGGTAGCATCGGTACTGGCCACTACCTGGAGCATCTCTGGGTCAGTTGAACGTGGCGGTGCTGTTTGGATTGTGTAGGAGCAGTGTGAACTGGCACTAGGGGGGGTGACTCTGGGATGCCGGAGTTCACTGCCTAGCCTCCTGGAGGTGTAGTGGGGCTAAGTAGGCGAAACACTGTTGAAGGGAGGTTTCCACCTGATGACCCCCAGAGATGTGTTAGGAATCACTGCTCTTTGGCAGGTATAGAGGCAGATTAGAGCTCCAAGGTTCTTCACTGAGAATGAATCCTCTTTTTGAGCACAAGTATCTTGTGTTTAAATTAACTGTTATTGCTACAACATCATACCTAATGTTGGCCAGGAAGTGACAAAGTCCACATAGGGAGCATTTCCTGGTTGATGAATGATGTCTGTTTCTTTTTTTTTCAGTTTTCTGTCTGTAAAGTTTGATTCCATCTAGGAAAAGATCATGGTTTGGATCAAAATAGGCCCTTTCACAACGTTAACCACGTCTTAGAAAAGCTAAATTCTCCCATGTGCTTATTTTTCTGTCTTTTTCCTGAACCACACAGCCGTGACGTCATAAAAATGTGACTGGTCACTTGCAGTGATGGCCCTGGAGCAGCATTGCTAACACAATGTGCTAACACAGCGATATACAGTAACGGATATTTGCTGCCACAGTAACAACAGGAATAAGAAGAATTGCTGTGCAGAAAACTAAGAGGCAGCTCTTGGTGGGTAGAGGTGAATGTGAAAATTTGCTGGCTAAAAATGTCTGACAAAGAAGGCTGCTGCTCACCAGTGATCTTACTCGTTGCTCAGGTGGATCTGTAAAGTAACACCTTTCTGGCACGTTAACTCAGTGTTCACATCAAAGCTCCCAAGGTGCTCCCAGCTCTTACAGTTGCTGCTGTCATTGTCTCACCAATGCTTTCTCCCTTCTTTTGTTGCAGATGAAGGACCATGCTGCCATCAAACAGCTGTGAGATCACTGTGAAGTTGTGGACGGTGGTGGAACATCAAGCGTCAGAGCCCGTTGAGCTTTCTTAGCTTCCCTTGGAGTTGTGCAACCTATCCATAAGACCCGTTTGACTTACTTTCTCTAAAATAATTGCTGTTGCCTGCCTGTGAATATAAAAAAGGACCACCTGTCGATCTTTAAAAAATGGAGACTCTTTCCCAAGATTCAATTCTGGAGTGCCAGATCTGCTTTAACTATTATAGCCCCCGCCGGCGGCCCAAACTCCTGGATTGCCGACACACTTGCTGCTCGGTGTGTTTGACCCAGATGCGCAGCAGCCAGAAGGAGATCCGTTGTCCCTGGTGCCGCGGCGTCACCAAGCTCCCACCAGGCCTGTCCGTCTCCCAGCTCCCAGATGACCCGGACATCATCACTGTCATTGCCATTCCTCACGCTTCGGAGCACACGCCCGTCTTCATCCGCCTTCCCAGCAACGGCTGCTACATGCTGCCGCTGCCCGTCGCCAAGGAGCGGGCGCTCGGCCTGCCAGGGGAGCTGGGATGCCGCTTCCTGCCTGGCAGCCAACAGAAGGGGGTGACGGTGGTGACCGTGCCCGAGCAGCAGCCTCTGGGCCTGGGTATGGCTCTGGAGGGTGTCGGGGTGGGGCTGGAGGGAGGCGAGGGCGAGAGGAGAGTTACTGGCCCCGTGGGAGGAGGGAAGGGCTCCACGTGGTCCGGTGTGTGCACGGTGATCCTGGTGGCGTGCGTGCTGCTCTTCCTTCTGGGCATCGTGCTGCACAACATGTCCTGCATCTCCAAACGCTTCACTGTCATCTCCTGTGGCTGAGGGCCAGGGGAGGCTGCTCGGACTGCCGTGGACCCCCCTGGATTCCCCCACTAGCCCTGCCTCTCCTCAGGGCGGGACTCTGCTCAGGAGAGGAGACTAATCTCACATTATGGGCATTTAAGGAAACTACAGAGCAATGTAGAGAGAAACCGATGAAGAAGCGAGCAGGGAGGAGATCCACAAACGGTCTGCCATTGTATCCCCCTTTTTTTTTGTTTGGGAGACTGAAATTAAATTGGAAATGCAAATACAAACGTTGACTTTCCTCCTGTCCAACAACCCTTTTACTGTCCCTCCATTTTCTCGGAAAGAACGCTTTGGGATTACTCCAGAAATCTTTTTTGCCCCGCTGATTTGTTTTTGGCCGGCCGTTATGTTTTTTGGCCAGCTGATATGTTTTCTGGCTAAGGGCCGATTTGACACTGACAGTCGTTGGATTGCCTGTTTAGTCTGCGGCTCGTAGAAGTACATCAGTTATCATAGTGTCGTTTAGCTGAGCGTAGGTTCCATGCGTGGTGTCTCCAGCTGGTGCTGCAGCACAAAGAGTTCGGACTTGGCTGCTCTCCGTTCTCTGATGCTGCAGGAATTAACTGTGCAGGATCCACGTCTGGCCCCATTTGAATCATGTGGGATACTCGGAGCCAACATAGCTTTTATTTTGCTTTTTATTTTTTCCATTCACACAACCTGTTCCTGTTCAGAACACACTGTAGCTGCGACGGCTCCGTGTGGCTAGCAAAAGGGTGTTCTCAAAAAAAAAAAAAGAAAAATGGCAAAACATGGATTGCATTGTTCATTCATACCAGAATATTACAAACCCAAACCAAAAACACAAGCGAAAAAAGTTTGAATCAATGAAGAGTCGGTAAATAAATGATTCATTCATGACATTTATTGAGCAAAAATGACAAACATTTGTTGTTTGTCAGCCTCTCAGATGTGAGGATTTGCTGTTGTTTTCCATTGTGCATCATTATAAATTCAGTATCCTTGTGTTTTGGACTGTTGGTCGGACAACACATCTAATTTGCAGATCACTGGGGCTGTACTTGGAATGGTCACCGTTGTCTGACAATTTCTGTACTAAACAATTCTTTTGTTCACCAGCTGCTGTCCTGTTTTGAATATGGTGGCACTCTTTGTGCAGCCTAGTAAGATGCTAGCCAGCAAAAATGTACAGGCTAAAGAAATGTCTCATAATGCTCTATTTAGAATTGGGCAAAAGAAAAACAGTTTAAAAGGAATAGTTTGACATTTTGGGAAATATTTGCATTCTGTCCGAGAGTTAGATCCATACCTCTCTCATTTCTGTGCGCTGTGTAGGCTACAGCGCTAGAGCCAGGTGGTGATTAGCTTAGCCTAGCATAAACCCGAAGCAGGTGAAACAGCTAGCTTGATACTTTATCAGCACCTCTAAAGCCATCTTATTAATGTTCTATTTTCATGTATGTGTTTGTTTAATGTGTACACAAACAGAAATGTAATGTTGTGCTAGGTGCTACGTGCTACATGAGTTATAGCGCATACCGCCACTATTCATAAAACCACAACTTTATCTTTTTTTTTTGTCTGGGTTAAACAAACAACATATAACATGCTACCGTCACTTGTGAGCGCTAGCAGTGTTTGAAGCTGTGTTTTTGAACTTTGAGCTAGGCTAGCTGTTTCCCCCTGCTTCTAGGTGGTTTTACAGAGAGCTATGTGCTACATGCTACGCGAGTTAGTTACAACTCCCTGTAAAAGATCCCAAGCTGACTTGACGTTTTTACATTAATTTTTTTAAGAATTGTATAAACAAGATAAAGTGTGTTATTTTGTGAGCTTAAGGTGTGTTTGTAGGCATATTTCTTAACTTTGAAGAGAGCCCGGCTAGCTGTTTCCCTCTGCTGCCAGTCTTTAAGCTAGGCTAGGCTCTGTAAATCCGTCTCCTCTAACTCTCGGCAAGAACGCCAATAAACGTAACGTCAAACAGTTTCTTTAATGGAAAATTGGACATTCAGGGTAGCATTCCCCTTCTTCTTCCTTATTTCTCTTTCCCACGGATGCTTAGCATGTTAGCTCTCATCGATTGGTTAAATGACCTTCTACTTTTCACCCTGACCCGCAGACCACCACTGTCATCTAAAGACGGCCTCTCCAGCTTTGACCACCGGCAGCCCACACACTATCGACTCCCTTCATCTTAATACCTTCCTTAATTTAGAAAACTGGTGGATGTGGGCTCAGCAATGCGATGGTGTGTGCTTAGCCTGTGTTTGTGTGTGTGTGTGTGTGTGTGTGTGTGTGATGGGTCAGTACCAGGTCAGGAGTGGGCGGGTGCTGCAAGGTTCCAGTTAATGACGACCGCATCGATTTATCTGCTTTTGAATATCTCGCATCCGCAGAGATGGATGTCTCTTTTTCTTTTCACTTTTATATGTTAAAGCAAGCAATTTGTCTGTTTACTGTATCGTTAAAGCAATGGAGTGTACAGTACACACAAACAGGGTGAACTCTTTTGTATAGCAGCCTCGTCATGTACAGAATGATTGTAATTTCCTGGTCTCTTTCTGATGACTTTTTTTTTTGTTGACACAACGTTTTACTTGGTTTGTTTGAAGAGTCTGGTCTGAGATTAGAGAGAAACAAACACGTTATTCTGCACACTTCAGGCCACTCAGTTATCATGACACACAGCATAAGGAAAGACAGTTATAAAGTATATAAAGAATTATATACTGTACCAAAATGTTACACATAAATATGTATATGCAGCTGTTCTCTTAAAAATAATTCCTTGACTTATTTAATACGTCTAAACTGTGGATGATCCAGTCACTGAAGTTTAAGAAAGTGACTTTTCCTCATGAATTACAAGATTTTTTTCCAGGTTAGCATCATTTTATCGTCTTAAATCCACGTCTACAATGAGCAGAACTTGTTTTTTATTTTGTTCACGCTAGATTTTGAATATCAGCATGATTTCACCCCCTTTCACCAAAGCAAAGACTGAGATTTATTCCCACTTAAACAGAAAAATAGATTTTGGACGTTCAAACCAGACTTAAATGGATTAAATCAAAGCGATGAGGCTACATTGGGGGGCAGCTGTGTGTTTTGCAGAAGCAGCAAGAGTCTGAGTGGAGGTCAGCTGAACTGCTCCATTAGGGACTCGCTGCTTGTTGCAACTCCTGCTGTTGCTATGAGACTATAGCGAAAGCACTTATGAAGCGTGATGCTCCTTCGCTGAAAGTTGAAATATTTTTAGAGTACTCGACTCCCCGTGGTCTCTACGAAACCTGCTAATTGCTCAGCACTCGAGGTTGAAGTGGTTTTCTGCCCCACCCAAGATAACTTGAGATGGAGAAAATGCCAGTTCAAATAGAAAGTGCATGAATAATGTTTTGGGAAATGTCGATGAAGGCTATGACATGTCAGTGTTATTAGTACATTAATACAACTTTATAATGGGGCATAGTATAAGTTGTAAACAAGGCTTTATTATTGGTTAATGAATCATTTTTAATGCTGTATAAAACAGTAATGCATCATTTATAGGAACGCATTAATGATAAAAAAAAAAAACTCTTTACTTATCAAACTCTTTAAATCATCAATAGACGCTGAGCGGCTCCACCGGCCGGACTCAACCTGGCAACCCAAACGTAGTCATTTATGTTATTACAGATCTAAAAAGCATTAATAACACACTGTTTGGACGGTATGCCTCGTTAGAAAGTAGCACTAATAAATCTTTGATTTCAGTATGAGAGTCTTGCTGGTTTCCCACAATCTTTCAGCATTTCCTTCGAGGAAAGCGACTCAAAAAATAGAAAGAGGAGGAATAATCCTGGTTTAGACAGTTTCGACTGTTCATTGTGGGATTATTCCACTCACACAAAACATCACACAAAAAAACACATGTTCTCACTCACACAGGTGTATTTATCCGTGCACATAGTTTATAAAACCTCAGCAGATAAAAACCGCCTCCACTACAGAACAGTGGAAGTGAATGGGATTTAATTTTTGATGCTTAAATTGTTGAAAAACCACATTTATAATTTTCAGTCAGTAGCAGCATGTTTCTCCAGTAAATCTGACAGATTTCATTGGAACATGTATTAACTGTGGTTTCTATGGACTCTAATCAGACTAACAGGGTTTCTAAAAAAGAGTTTTTAATTAAATTATGCGCACAGCTAGATACCACCGAGTGTGAAAGAAAGTGCCAAGATTTGCTTTTTATTAATATGGGTGACCTTTGATGCTCCGTCTGTGCAGCTATTTCTGGGGGTCCTCAGCTCACGTCTGTACAGTTTTTCCTGGAATTTTAGCACAGAACATGACCAGCTCTGTTCAACTAATGTTAGCCGGTTAGCTTCACAACCAGTCACGTAGTCTTCACTCCTATTTTAACCGCATTTTCAGGATCTGATCTAAGCCCATACCGCGATTATATTCAGTATTTGTGGTGCTTTAGCCGGCTTTTGCCCTCAGAAATTTTTTGACATGGCGGCCACCTCCCAGTCACTGGGTCATCGCCTTATTAACTGAAAACAAGAAGGAAAAGTGGATTTCTTTTGTTATTTAATAGGAAAGTAGGAATGAACGGTAACCAAATAACTGGTTTAAGTGGAGAAACCAACAAACCAGTATGAAGAGCACTAACATGCTCCAGGTGATTATCCACACACTGTGCTCATGATAAATGAACCTGTCTGTAGTCCTTTCCCTCTGCCAATCCATCATGAAGGAGGCATTGCGTGTGATGTAACGAGGGCCACTGTACGGTGCTGATAGATGAGATTATTGATCCGAAGGCGGTAAAAGCCCATCATTATTTGGATGCAAACACTGTAAAATGCTGTCGCGCACAAAGCCAAGGATATCCACAAGGTTATAGAATTAAGCATCATCCAATAAAAGCTCACTGACGGAGAGGCCGAATATTCCACGTCCATCTGATCTCGGTTCCTCTTCATTTGCCTTTGATTTGAGAGAATATCCTTCCTCTGAGTCTCCTTCCTGTCCTTTTTATTCAAGCAAGCGACGTTTTTACAGAAACTTAAAGAGTGACGTCGAGGGGAGGGCGTGTCATTTCTGTGCCTGTGTGTTTGTGAAATGCCGTGAAGTTCCTGTTGTAGTTTCCTGCTTGCGTCGGGTCGACGACGCACGCAGCAGCTGTTTTTGGTGAACTATTAAAACGCTCTGAATCTGAACAAGGACTCCCGCTGTCTTCATTTTGAAATTAAGGGTTTTATTTGACCTTTTTCAGCCTTAACAGAAATGTCCATTGGTTGTGAAATACTGCTTCTCCTCTTAAATGTTTCTTTCTGAAACTCCACTCAGAGATTAAAAAAAAAAAAAAAAAAAGCTTATTCCTCGTAGCTTTATTTATTGAAATCCCATATTTCATGGTTGAGTGAACTTCTCTCTGTTTACCCTCAGGAACCTCTTTTCTCCTCAAATATTTATTGACGTAGTGTGAGGGAGGTAATTAACGCTCCCCGGGGACCAATTGCAGCCGACTTCGCTGCAGCAAAACACCTCCATTCTTCACAGGCGGCCGCTAATGATGACCACACTCATCACGGCCGACCGTAACCAGCTTTCTCTGCTCACTCCTAATGATGCTCCTTTGCTTTAATAACCTCAGAAGAGTTTTTTTTTCTTCAGGTGCATCAGTTATCCTCGGAAACGTCTGGACTTGGTGATAGAATTTTCAGGTTTTGTCATGAATTGGTTTGTAGCCATTTTTCTAATTACTACATCTCATGCTCTTATGCATAACAAGCTAAAAAAGGTGATTTTTTTAGCTTGTTATTTCGTGTTTCATAGCTCAGAATTGTGGCCATCTGAGTCTCCCTGACAAAAGTGGATGTTCTGGAGCTTTTGACCAATTCACATGTTCTTCTTCAGCAGATGCCACAGCAGATGACACAATAGTCCATATACAGATTTAGCCAGATATTTAAAGATGAATTAATTGATTTTTGGCCTCTTGAGGGCAGAAAACCCTTAAAACAAGCCAACAAACTCACAACCCTGACATTTTCATCTTATGACTTTTTAGCCAACATGCTAGCAAACAGTCGCCTGTTCTCACGTCCAGCAGACACAAAGCAGCACTATCATTCATTTGGCGTCATGTTTGTCTAACTCCAAAGTAACTGTCCTTTTAGCTCTGTTTTTGGTCTCCACCAACTCCTGAGACAGATCTTTGGCACTAGATGTTCCACCTTCTTCACCAGCTGGTCGCTAACATTAACGTTAACGATGGTTCAGAAACGCGACGAGTCATTTCCTGACGTCGCCACTGCCCGCCACGTTGAGGAGGAAATGAACTTTGTTTAAACTTAAAGATGAGCAGCAAAATAAAGCTCAAACGTTAACTTTGAACTGTATCTAGTGTTTTGTTGTTTTGACATGGACAGGCAGCGGTCAGGACAGGAAGTGCACATCACTTCATACCAGTGGCAGAGCTCGTTCTGCATCGTCTTTTCGGTCAGCTGTTGAGTGTTGAAACTGAACCAAACAGTAAATCTGCAGTAAAAACCAGAACAATGAGCTGAAAGGTGCTACAGAAAAGCTCTGCAGTGCTTTATGGGAATTCTCTGCGGGTTCGTCTCCTGGAATGATGCGTTACACGTTACAAAAAGCCGCTGTTAACGCAACACAATGTGACCAGAGGGGCTTTAAAAACATCAGTCACTGCTGCAGTGTTGTGTATTATGTGAAAACCCCAATGAGTGGGAGAGCAGCTCAAACTGAGAGCTGCTGTGCATGTTGGACTTGTCAGACCGCGTGTTTGGCTGGAGGTAATTTGGGGGTAATTTATTGCACGGCTGATCGGGGGAGGGGGCTGAGGTGTAAGAAGGTAGTTTGTCAGCTTGTCGTCAGCGTGCTGTGTTTCGATGGGCCTGCAGAGACTCGGATGGACATTTATCAGCTCGCAGGGCTGATAAATGAAGACGCAGTCACAATAAAGAGGATCCTGTCGTCAGTTTATACCTCTAACGAGCTTTTCAGGCTCGCCAGTGAATAGACAGTGTCGAGCAAAATGGCCAGCGCGCGATCACAGGTGAGCTCCTCAGCCGGATCCACAGGAATCCACTGGAGGCACGTGAAAGTGCCACAGAAAGTTTTGTTCCATTTGAAACTGAAAACGGCTCTCTGGTGGTTCAGCTCTGAAGACAGGAAGTGAAAAAAGATCTTAAATCATTACAGCTTCATACCTCAGCCTCAATGGAAGTATTCATATTCTTTAAGTTAAAGTAGCACCACACTGTAAAAATACTCTCAAATACTTTATTGTACAGCTCCAGTAACTTCCTGTAACTGCCCAGGAAGGAGCTGATATTTAACTGGAAATGAATCTGAAGGTTCCTGTGAAGATCTGTGCAGTTTGATGCTCATTATAAGGAAAACAGTGTTCATTACAGTATTAATTAATTCCATTGAACTGCTAGTTAGCAGAGACGGTCACAGAATTAGATTTTGTTATCATAAACCCAACAAAACTAATTAAACACAAATGACTGTCTCAGAACATTGTTAATTTCCCCTTAACTGTATTGAATATATATTGCTGGGACATTTGTATAAAATCACTTGTAGTTAACAGGATCTGTGAACTGAACCTCGAACTTTAACTGTTAAACTGCTGGTTAGTTGAATGTATAACATTGTGTTATATTCTCATCATGTTTTATATGAAAAGTCTGTAACTGTAGAGAAAACTGTAGAGAAGCTGTACAAAGACAACATACCTGAAGGCCTGAAGAGGAAAAACTATCACTTATTTCAAGTCAAATCAAGCCGCGTCTTGTTGAAATACGTCTCAGAGGTCTTCAAGATCTACTCGTCACAGGACACCTTCGATCTTTTGATGTTTGGAAAAGCAAAAACTAAACAAAAACCCTTTGACTGGGGAAAAAAGTTAAAATATCAACTTGATGTAAAATACAGTTAGAAAAGTGCTATTCAGTGTAATAAGTTCAAATAAGTTTTGAAGAGAGATTTGAAGAAACAAACTAAGCGGTTTTTCTGACGTATTATTATTATTTCACACCTACCGTCCTTCCTTTGGCTCCCTCGAATCACCATTTACCATTATCTGCTGAACGACAGTCACACTTTATTAAATCCGCTGTCAGTCAAACACTTTATTTCCTTTGCAAACGTCAGCAGCGGCCCTGTTTCCGCAAGTAGCCTCGGTCTTCTCGGGATGGATTACCAGAGAAGATCATGCTGGCAGAATGACACACCTGCGAGACACTCGGTGACTCGGTGACAACAAAAACAGGCCAGACTCTCTTCAGGTTTTCATGCCGCTTTTTCAAAATTCTCTTTCATGCAGCCGTGAAAATAAAGAATCCCACAAACTCTCCTGCAGCTTGTTTGTGGGGAAAAGTTGCACCACCAGCTCCACAACACTCACCTGTTCCCACCTGTTCACACATCCAGTCAGAAATTGCAGCTTCCTCACTGGAACACAGCATGAAATGCCAGGTTTGTCACAGGAACCACTTCCTTGTATCACTGCAGTATTATGGGAGCTCTCCAGGACGTATCATGGATTGTTGGCATAAGCTTTGGAGACCGTCATCTGTGAAAGCCTGGCAGCAGATGAGACTTCTCTCCTCGTGCTGCAAAAGAAAAAAAGTTATGGCTCCTATTTGTCGGAGGCAGTGTTGGGTGACAGTGTGAAACGGAGTGAGTAAAAGCAATATCAATTTTTCAGAGAACACTCCCAAAGTATGTCAGACAGCTGAAAAGTTAAATATTTGAAAGGATTAGAGGACAAAGTTCCGTGTCGCAAGTTTCACAAAGATGGAGGTGTAGAGCATGTTGTTGGAGTCTTTACCAGCAGTGTGCTCTTAAAGCTGGGGTTCGTAACACCTGGTCTCCCCAAGTCCACGAGAGAGCGCCGGGGAGATCCGGAGCGACGACGGGAACGAATGCATGTTAAACGCCACAGTCATGGAAACACAACCAGGAAGGGACCTTTCAGTCTGGATCGGCTACCTGGCCTGGCTGCCGCCGCTCACTGCTGTGAGTGTGAGCTTTGTGCTACTGTGTTAGCAGCTGGACGAGGGTCTGTCATCAGGGGGTCTGCACTGGAGCGTATCACCGCTAATGCGGCTAACACAAAACCTTCTGTTAACATTCCCAGAACGTTCAACAACAACGTTGGTTTCATGTCAGAAAAACTTTAACATCTTGGAAATGTTGAGCAGGAACGTTTAATAAACGCTGCAACAGCCGAAAAATAATGTTCCCAGAACCGAGGAGCCGTTTCCAGCTCCCTCATGTCTCATAAGAAAGCTAGAGCAAAGCTAACAGCAAAGCTAACTCTAAAACAGAAATAAATCCCAGTTTAATCCTGTTCAATCTAACCAACGAGTCGTCTCACAGGATCCCAAAATATTTAGAGCTCAGTTGCTCAGTTGTGGTTCAGTCATGATCTCGGGTCACTTTCGCTGTTCTGGACTGTAAAATAAATTTAAGATCGAAGAGTATTTTGGAGAAAAACGTACAACTTACAACAGTGTTCTTCCCTGTCAGACAACACTGAGGGAACATCGACTAAAAGGAGGTTTTAAATATTTCATTCTTCTTCTTTTGGGGCCCAAACTTCAAATGTAAATAATAGATTTGGTGTCTGTGTTTTACTGCTTTTCGTCTGTGTTAGGAAAGAAGGGAAGACATCAGCACGAGCGACGATTCCAAACTTTTCAGCAGTGACAGAAGCTGCAGCGGCAGCCGGAGAAAATGACCTCCACCCAGCACCGAATCAGCGAGCAGCCGAGGAGCGAAATCAATGCTGTTACTCCAGCGATCGTTCGTTCGGAGCGCAGGTGTGGGTAATGACAGGTTAATTAGTGCGTGTGTGTGTGTGTGTGGCTGCACCTGCGTATGTGAGACCCTTTCAGGATCCGAAGGTCCTCATTTGCATTTTGACAGCGTCCACCGTGCAGGAGAACGTTCCCAATCAATCCCCGCTCATGATATTCAGAGGCTGATCTGATTCTGAGGGCTCGATGGAAACAACATGAAGCGGAGGACTCGATTTCACGTTTTAAAGCAGTCTGTGGGGAATCAGACCTCGAGGTCGCTGTGGCCTGTTGATTGTAACTCCCACAGACGCACCAGGGTTTAATGAAATGGTAATTTAAATGTGCGGGGCAGAATTAATGAGCGAGTTTCCTTCCAAATTGACTTAAAAGAAGTGAGTGCTGGCGTGAAAGCGAAAACACTTTGGGTTGTTTTTCAAAGTGATGAATCATCTCATTTCCTGATGATCTCCGTGTGAGAAATCCTGTTTTCTTATTCTGACCTCTGAAAGGAATCACTTGATTATTCTTTAACAACTACGTGACGCTTTGATCCCCGACAAGATGAAAGAAGGTCTCCAGAGTCCCGCACGCAAAGACACATGGCCAAAAGTATGTGGACGCACAAGCAGGACGCCGCTATGCGCTTGTTGAACATGTGATTTTAAAACCATGCTGAGAGGCTCATGAAGCACAGGTGTGTCAGCCAAGCATGTAAACATGTCAACACGGCGTTGTTTTCTTCTTCTTCTTCATCGGTTTTAATGCTGCAGCTGAACGTGATGATTTGAGGTGATAAAGGGGCTTTATCTGGTGTGTAGTTTTGGTTATCTCTGATTGGTGCATCACACCCCTGCAGCTCCAACGTTTAAGACAAACTACAGACAAACCGGATGCAGCGAGTCCAAATATATTAAAAGTGTGGAGGTCAGGAAAGAGGGAGAGATCACACCAGGTGAGCTGAATTCTGCCTGACGACCATGAAGTCTTTCCTCCAGGTATCTGCTCACAGCGGCCGTGTTTTGAAATATCACATTTTTAAAGCTTGATGAATACGACAAAAAAGTTTTTACACTCGCTGGAGGTGGTTTCTGCTCTTTTTGAAAAAGTGTTAATGTGCTTAACGGGACGTGGAAACACCGGATCAGTTCTGATGTAGCAAACATAACTCACATGACTGATCAGCTGTTCCGCTACAAAAACCAAAGAAGAAGAAGAGGAAGAGGGAGGAGGAGCTGTTTTCGCTGTCATCGTCTTCCCAGTTTTTCCCATAACACTGATGAAACTACCAATCCAGTTTATTTTTCTTGTTTTTTCTTGTTTGCAACATTTCACAAATTGGTTTAAAATTATTTTATCAATAGAAGCTGCGAGTGAGTCGTTAATATTAACTCTGATTTGTTTTCTCATCCACAGATAAAAGCAGAGTAACGTCCACACGCTAGAATCTGCACACGTAACTGTATCCCTGACACAAGGTGCCACTCAAAGGTATTGTAGTCCCACCACCTGGCTGAGTTAGCCCTCAGCCAATCAGCTCCTTTCCTGTTCTCCTGTTTCACTCACCTCACCTGAGCCTCTCCACCCACCTGTACACCTGCAGCTCATCCCCTCGTCAGTTTAGTTCCTGTTTGAGTCCAGTTTCCAGTCCAGACTTTTCAGAAGGACTGAAGTGTGCAGACTGAGCAGTGACACACAAACTGATCTGATTTTCTGAGCTCGCACTGAAGGTGAAAACCAGCACAGAGAGGAGAGAAATGTTTCCATGCCAGAGAAATATTGGAAGCAGCCAGGTTACTCTAAAGTATTTATGATGTTTTGATGCACTGAACTGAAACTGGGTTACTCAGTGACGGCTATGAACCAAATCTCTGTGCAGTAAATTTATATCTGCATGAATAGATGAAAGTGCTCTCATGCATTTGAGACACTGCATGCACACATGCGTCAGAACACCCTGATATCTGGTTTCAGTCGTCTTCCCGTCCAGGAAACGACCATCATCACGTCGCTCCTGCTTCTGAACTTCCTCTTTATGCACGGCCACCGCGTAAAGCGCGCGGCCTGATTCAATGCTGTCCAATCGGCTGCAGGCCTTTAGCTCAGACGTGCTCTCGTGAAGCCGGCGGGTGGCGAAACAGATCCCGAGCCAGTCCTTACTCTCGACATTTGGTGTGAAGAACGAGCGTGAGAGGTTGAGACGTCTGCGCGCAAAGTTCGAAAGGTAACCAAGAGCTCACTGGGGGCCTGTGAAAGAAGCAAAATAGGGCCTGTAATTTGAATGGACGCGCCGGCTCCCGTGTGTGTGTCTCACTTTCTTCACAGAGGATGCCCACGAGGTAACGATGGGGTGTAAACAACAGATGGTCGGCTTTATCAACGGCGAGCACTCGGCTCCCCCACTCAGCCCTCGTGCTGTTCTTTGAACTTGAGCATTGTTTGCTTTAAGTGTCGCCCGAACCGGCTTCCTTCCTCCCCGAGCTCAGGGAGGTGTGTAAACGCAGTCATTTCCCTTCCCCTCCCTCCTGCTTCGCTCGTGGAAATCCCTCTCTGACGCCGACAATACCCTGATTCCCTCGTGCAATTACACTTCAAGGACTTAATCACACCGGTTGACACTCGGAACGCTTTTTTTGCCCCCGGATTCTCCTGGTTTTTACCTCTCCGGCTGACTTAATTACTGATTTAATAGACCCGGTTTTTCGTTTTCCCTCCTCGTCTGTCTTTCTGTGCTCATCAGTGTCTTCTTATCTTGCAGAAGGGGTGTTGAGGATCAGAGGGAGGCCCGTTAAGAGAAGGCTTAATTAGGAGTTTAGACAGCCGAGAGCGTTGCTTGTGTAAGGAGTGGCCCTTTTGTTGGAGAGTCCTGTCAATCTTCGCAGGGATTGTCGGCGTGATGGTGGAGGGAGCGGACAAGACGGGTGTCAGTGTGTGTTTTTCTTCAGGCGTCTCTTTAACCCGTCACTTTAGCTTTTCCACTGATGGGCCTTCTTATGTAACATTTAACATCCCCGTTTCACCGCAAGATGTTCTGTTTAAAAGTACAGTGATGCAGAAAATTATTCAACAGCTTTAATAATTGATTAATCCTTTGGAAGTACTTTATCAAATAAAAATGCAAAACATTTGTAGGTTCTGGTCTCTCTGAGGACTCGCCGCTTTTCTCCAAAGCACATCGCCAGAGACTAAATCCTTTAAGATCTTTGAATGTAGCACGAAACAAGCGGATGAAAGGTGATACCTTGAGCTCCGAGGACAGAGGGAACATTTTCAGAGGAACAATCAATCAATTTAAAATTCTGTTCAACAGATCAATTGATCCAGTAAATGTCAAGTCTTAGAATTAAATCAAACAAGTGTAAAATGTTCATGCATGCATCCACAACTTCACAAACTCTCGACCCTCACGGCAAATTTCAGCCTCCTCAGGTGAAAACTGTGGCCGCCGAAGAGGAGAAAACTTTTTGTGGACCGGCCGACTCACCGATTGAGCTAAATATGAACTTTATTCACAGAACAGCTTCCTAAGCTAAAGTAACAAAGTGCTTTACGACTAAACAAGGAGTCTGCAGCCATGCCAGCAGCACTGTGAGGCTGCTCTTAGACACGGCACTGCTTTTAGCTCAATGCTAACGGCAGTGCTAGCATGCTCGCAATCACAATGCTAACATGGTGACATTCTGCAGATATTATGTTAAATGTTAAATGTTTTAGCATGCTAACGTTTGCTAATTAGCACCAAAGCAGAATCAAAATACTCAACAAAGTAAAACTTTGACTTGCAGCTAAAATCATTTACAACTCATCCTGAAGGGAACTTGAATGTCTCACCCAGACAGCAATCATCCAATAGTTGTGGAAACATTTCACAGAAAATTGCAAACGTGAACCTCATGGTGGCGCTGAAGGAAAGGTCAGAGGATCAACAAAGTTAGAAGATTCATCCTCTGGAGTCTGAATATTTGTACAAAACTTCTCAACAATCCATCGAGTAGCTGTTGAGATATTTCAGTCTGGAGCAAAGTGACGGACAGATTGACGGACCTTCAGACAGCGTCTCTATCCACCGAGCTACAACGCTAGCTATGCTTAAAACAAGCAATATTGTGCATTCATGTGTGAACAGACCACACACTCTCTCACACACACTCCCGTCCTGGAGTCTTTCCATGAGGCTGTTTTGATCTGCAAACCCCTGCAGAGCTGAGTGGCTTGTTTCAGGCTGACCTCTGTGGTTTGGAGAGCAAACCATCAGCTGGCGTCAGTCTTTGTGACGGACCGCTCATCCTTCATGGCTTCAGTGCTTCGTCTCTGCAGATGACAGCGAGGGTAGTAGACAAACTGTAAGCAGTTTGTAGAGAGCAGACTCATGCAGTCCAGCAGCGAGGCGTCATTATTCCCACCCTGACACTTTTCCTCATGAAGCGGTTTGGCAAATTCATCCAGTGAAGTTTATTTATAGATTGTATTTGACAATCCTGTCAAAGGAGACAAAATAGATTAAAAGTAGGATGATGGAGAGTAGAGATAGAAGAAAACTGAAGCCTAGAAAATTGAAACTTGCTTGAGATACATAATCCATCACAGTTATTGTATCAATATGTTATTCAACCATCAGCAGGGACCATTTTATAAAATGCCAAAACTGAGTTGCCACAAGCTGTTGCACTCCTGAGCTTTATTGTTAGGATATGAAACACCGTGGATAAGCAATAAACAAGCATGGACATTGAAGGATAATGTGAATTTATTCATTTGCTGCATTTAAAAGGTTACTGTTTGACATTTGACTCCAAAATGTCAGATGTCAGAGCGTCCTTGAACACACCAGCAGAGAGTCTGCGGTGCAGTTCTCGCTCGCAGCTTCAAGACGTTGATGTTCGGGACAAAATACATAAAGGCGACATCATTTTGCCCGGCTGATTTTCGCAGCACGCTGAAAAGCCTCTCAGTCCTGAAAAACTGTTTGATCTATCCAGTGTTTGTCAGGTTACATGACTGCATGAGTTCGTTGTAGTTAAGAGTGTCTGACCCGTCTGTGACGACAGCGTTAGACTGCTGGTTGATCAATCAGTCGGCCCAAACTAAAATATCTCATTAACTGTTTCATGGATTTCTATAAAATGTTGTTCAGAGATTCATGGTGCCACATGAGGCTGATATTTGTGTCTCTGTGTGAAAGTATTGAATTATTGTGATGAAATTTGAACCAAACATCTGCCAAACTGATGCCTCAGCTGCACTATGAGGTCAGTGCTAATGTTAGCATGCTAACATGCCAGAATGGTGAACATAGTCAACATTAATAATAATAAGAAAATGGATTTGTAATGCACCTTCCATAGAGGAACTGCAGCTCAGAGTGCTTTACAAGAAAGAAATCACATGCACTAAGTGAGTGATTTACATGTACATGGACATAAAAACAGATAAAAATGAATGTAAAATAAGATTGAGAACAAAACACCCTTGATAATAATAATAATAAGGATGAAAGCAAAAATAAAGACGATTCATAAATCCACCCAATAAAATAATAAAATATGGGTAAAGAATAGATTACATAGAATAGAATCAAGCAGAATACAACACTTTAACACCTGCTAAATACCAGCATGTTAACACTGTCATTGTGTGCATCGTTAGCATTTAGCTCTGAACACTGCTTTGCTTAATTGCAGCCTCACAGAGCTGCAGACTCTTGGTCTGGTAGCTCGTACCAAGGGTCAGCAGTAAATGTAAAATATATGAGTTGGAGTTGATGGGCTATGAATTGCACAGCCACCAGCATGGGCCTTTAAATAACAGCACTTGAAGGGGCAGTTCAGATCTTTTGAAGTGGGACTGTATGAGCTACTTATGCGTTGTCAGTGTATTACCTGCAGTCGATGGCGCTCGGCACGCCCCCGGTTTGGAGCACCGGCACAGAAGCTAATCGTGCACCGCTGTGGACAGGCTCAGCAGCAAAATGTAATTTAGCCCTCTAACTAAACATTTTCACTGCTCGACCTCCTCTGACACTGTTTTTTTCTGTTTTTTGGCTGAATCTTGATCTTGGCTATGCAGCTGCTGCAGGGTCTAAACTGTCCAGGCTGGAGTGGCCATCAAACGGCAGGTAACCTCCCCTGACGCAAGACATCCCAGCCAGCTTTTCAGTCCTGGCAGTCCACTCATGATGGCAAACTCTTTTCCCACCGCTCCTGCAATCGCTCAAATCGCTGCTCCTCCACACTGACCTGAACGGCCTTCAGACGGGCCCTCTTAAGTGTCTTCAACCAGACGTCCCACTGGGATCCGGATTCCAGCCATTTTTCTACCCTCTTTTGAGCTTGTGTTGATTATCTGCTGATGGAAAGACACAGTCGTCTGGCAAATACCGTTCTTGACAACCGCCGTAGCTTTTCTTCCTCATGCATCTCATCCATTCATGATGGTTTTCCTGTATTATTTATAGCCTCAAAAAGGTGCCACATCAAATTTGTTCCTCCTTTCTCCTGAATTCAGCTAAAGCTTGCAAACCCAGTGAAGACATCATTGATCCTCGCCGGTCCCGAGAGGACGTTTAAATGTGTTTTTCCCTCAGCAAAACGCTTCATCCTCAATTAGATTGTTTCTTAATTAGATTTGTGGCGCAGATTATTTGCCGTCAGTGGCGACAGGGCTGTAAAACGAGCTGATAGCACATGGCAGGATCAATGCTGCTGGGAGACGACCTTTGCTGTAGGTGGTAGAAATGTACATTTGCATATTTTTGCATCAGGAATGTGGTTCTGGATTTAGTTTGCTCTCTCCTCCACCCACACGCTCTTTACAGCCTCGTGTGTTTTGATAGTTCAAAGAGGCATAAACTGGAATTAATTCTGCCTGTGCCAGCCGAGGAGCAAAGCGCTTGCTCTCTCCATTTCACTGACGTTTTCGCCATTTGGCGGTATATTTCCTGAACTGTCCCATCGCCCGTTTAATTTATTTACCCACTTATTGATTCAGATAGTTCCCAGCGATGCATGGCCCTGTGCAAATTATTGGACTATACTGGAGTATTGACTGTGGAAACCTTTATTGTGCCATCATCACACAGGCCTGCAAACCAATTTCTGCAAGCTGTGCATTTTTTATGCTCACAATCATAAAGGCAGACAAGCAAAATTATGCACACACACACACACGTACTCACACACAAACCGAGGCTAACACCTGCACTCGCTCAGTGTGTGAAAGGCTGCTTTTCTTTGCAGCCCTGCTCCAGCTTGTCTAATCCATCAGTTGCGGAAAAAGCGCCGGGCCAGCCGTTTTCACTAAATCCTCCACCGTCAAAGTCATCAGCCGACCTGCCCGTCCCCTCCTCGCGCCCCTGAGAAGAAACACCGCACACACTCTTCTTCTGTCACCAGTCAGGACGTTGTTTTGACTTGTTCTTAACCTTAAAGGGTTTGACCAAACCTCAAAAACTCGCTGTGCCTTACTGTGCAGACAGCACAGTTGGTTTTATCACCTGTTGAACATGGCTGATACATGCAGACTAACATCAGCCCCAAGTCACTAATCCATCTGGCAGCACTTCAAACAAAAACAAAAACGTGCAAGTAGGTAAGATTAATTTACTGAGATTTTCAAAACCAAGGTTACTAATTGCCTCACATTTATAAAAACAAAGATGGAAAATTCAATAACTAAATCAAAGCTAAAACAAATAGATGCCACTGTGTGTCATTTATGAAATGGTCTATACATTTTCTACATGTGCACATGCAGGGGGCTGCAACTGCACGTCATACCTTCTCTCTGCTTATGTTTCTTATCTAAAAACTGAAGCGTGACCAAAAACAAAACCTAAAAGCTGAGACGTTTCATCACCGGAAGGGAAACGAGAAAACGCAGGTAAACCATTTATGTGCATCCACATCCTTCATACAAGGCCCCAGGATAAGATGCGATGTGGTGCACGTGTGCGTTTTAATGAATATGTTCAATATACTGCAGCAAGTGGTCCCTCAGGAGCACCCAGATGTCTGGTTCATAGATTAAAAATAATAGTTATAGTGCATTTTGTAAAGCTCTCAGTAAAGTTAGGGTTGTTTGAAAACGTGCCTCTTCTTCTGTTTCTCACTCCAACAAACGTATGAGCTGCTCTTTCCACTGGAATGCAGGAAATGTGCATTTACGAGTTTCCTCCTTTTAAAAGACACATCGGGACACGAACACTACTTCAAGTCCACCAAACAAGCCTGTAATCATCCTTTGATGTGACGGCTCGACAGGACAGAAGATAAGAGACGGAGAGAAAATCAGCTCAAGAAGTGGCTCCAAAACATTAAGCTCGTCACACGGCGTGCAAAGAAAATGACGACGAATGAGCGAGCAGAAAATGACTCTGACACAAACAACACATGGCGGTGTTACAGGTGTAATAATAAAGTCGAGTTTCTGGGGAGATTGACCCACACAGTCGCTGTGTGGGTCAGAAAAGCAAAACAAGCTCAACGTTGACTGTTTCCAACAAGCAGGAAGTGTTCTTCCACTTAGGAGAGCACTGACCTCTTCCTGTTTTAGGCTGCAAACCAAACCAAATTTTCTAAATAATCTCAAAAAAGAAAGAAAGAGTCAGCTTTTACCAGACGATTTGCTGAACCTCTTAGTGATGAATCTAACAGACAAACTGAAATCAGATCTATTATTGCATTTAAATTCTTGCCTCTGACTGCAGTGCATGCAAAACCATAACAAAGTGTCCAGGTCCTAACATCTGTCATAAACGTGACTTCTGATGTGTCGCTTTGTGTCTTCATCATAGCAAAATGTGTCGTAACAGGCAGAAACAGGTAACAGGAAGGCTGAACGCTAATGCACAACCCGCCTCCTAAAAACTGTCAGACATACATGAAACCAGTATCACGCCAAAGTGTGTAACAGCCCCGCCGCTCCACCAGAGGGCAGCGTGTCGCGTTTTGCCTTTAGAATACAGCAGATTTTGTGCTCACTTGTTTTTCAGCAGTTTCAGGGATTTGTTACTTAAACTCATTTGGAAATTCTGTGAAGACTTGATGTTTGTCAGCAAGTAAAAGCAGGAGCTACAGGTGCCAGTTTATCATAAAAATCAATGCAGTACAACAATACTTCTGCATGAGAAGAAGAAACGTTCCGTGTTTTCACTATAACCGCCACAGTTTTCCTTTAGGCTAAAAACTGCTGCACCGTTCATCTTAAAATGTGTCTCTTTATTCCCAGAGATAACGTTTCAGCCTGCTTCGTACATTCGTTTGTGATTATTTTTAGTGTTTCTGCATGTGAGCGGTGACTGCATTTGACCCTGTTTGAGGCTCCTTTTCTACCTGTCCTGATGCCATCGATCTGTTTACGCCTCTCCGCCTTAATGAATGCACCGGGGAGGCTGGAGAGGCGGTGTGACGGATTAAAGGAGGTCATACTCAACTCAAAACAAATGTGTCTAATCCTGGGAATGTGCATCATGCTGCTCTGCGTACGCTGTGACCTGACAAGACGCTTTCTCACGATGCACCGATTTCTGTCCGCCCAAATCCACTCTCATCCTGGCATCAACCTGACACATGCCGGATAGAGACATGCCTGGGACTGGACTTTCAAGGTTATTCAACCATACAAACTGCTCCAGTGCCCTTGAGCCAGATCCCTGATGGCCGGAGACTTGCATAGAAGGAAATAAGCTCAGTGTGTGCGACCATAACGCCTCCTGGCCATGAAATAAAGGTCACAAATTCTTTATGCTCCTTTAAATTGGAAATATCACAACAAAGCCACATCCAGTCCTTGCAGAGGAGTATATTTGTCCTCCCATTTGTCACTGGAGCTCGGTCAGGGAGGCCAGGACCCAGCGTGGCTGCTCTCTCCCTGCTGCTGTAGGTTGGCGGGATGTGGAGTCAGAGGTGAAGAGAGATGCTTCGCTTCGTTTCCCTCGCTGGGAGGAAGCAGTCTCAGACGGTCACCGTGAGGTTATGAGTCTGTCGGCAGGACTGTAGTTAGAGCGCTAGGGCGAGATGGAGGGCACAGAGAGTGTGTGGGTAAACTCTGCAGAAACGCTGCCGGCAGGAACCACGCAGGCGAGGCGAGAACGGTGGAAAACATTCATCGTTCCACGAAGACATGAAGTGTGTCTGCACGGAAGAGGGTGTGATGGTGAACGAAGGCTCCAAACATGCGTCACACGGTCCTACAAGGTGTGTTCAGAACGTTTCGTTTGATTGGCTTGTAGTTTCCATGAATGAGAGGTTAGACTTTCCCAAGACTTAATGAAATAAATGTTGGTTGGAGACTCCTCTCTGAATGCAGACGAGAGTTTGGGCTGCTCTTATTAAGGCTGAGCACGTTTGAGGCTCTGCGTGGTGTACAGCTGTTTAACATGTATAAAATAATCAGTCATGCAAATGTCTCCCCATGTCTTGTTTTTTATGGGCAACTGGAAATTTGTATGTTTTCTGGTTGTTTTCAGCCAAATTCAGACCTGGAACAAACCATATCCGCGTCCTAAAGGTGCATTTAATGCTATACCTTCACATTTTGGGAATTCAAGCTTTTTGCTAAGATAAGAAGATTTATATCATGATTAGGATGCAGCAAGAGGAAAACTACATCATCCAATACACAAACATCTCCTTTGCATGTTGTAGCTTGGTAGCTAGCATGCTAGCCAGTGTCTGTTGAGTGAGACTGCTGGTTTGCGTGTGTGAAGGTTGTCTGAGCTTCTCACTGCTTTCAACACACCGAAAATACTGACTTAAACTTAAACAAGCTTACATGGTGCCTTTCATCTACAAAGGCAATTCAAATGATTTGAATAAGACATAAACAGTTAAAAGATATAAAAAATGGCTTGATGAATAGAAGGAAGTCAAGGGTTTACTGTAAGCTATATAATGGTTGGCATTTAAGCATTAGTGAAAACAGTGGAAACCACAGAAGCTGGTACTAAAGGTAGTCAAACACAGTTTTCTTCACGGTGAAGATTAACGGCGTTCAGCAGGTGAAGTTGCCGGCAGGTAGAGTCAGACGGAGGCAGCTGCTCGTCACTCACACGGCCGGATCTCTGTGAAGCGTGTCGACGCTGGCAGCTCCCGTGATGCATCGAGCGCAGGTTGAGCTCTCTCAGAAGTGATCCCGGACCGATGATGACAGCCCTCGCTCGACATCCCCGTCTCCCCGGCGACGTAGCCCGAGGCGCGCCCTTCGCCGCTCGCCCTCCAAAGCCCCACCGCCTCCCCCACCTGACGATGTGGATGTCGGAGCTTGTCAGGACTGACCTCTGACGCTCTGAGTCAAGGGGAAACAGCCTGTCGATTTCCTGCCCTGAAGGCCTCTCGGAAACATCCTCTGGGAAAGTTGTTTGTGAAATCTTCTCTATGTCACAATCAGTTAATAATGTCATGAAGTGGCTGCCTAATTAAACAAGACGAGAGACATTAACAGATAAAGTAAAGTGAGACTACAGATGTGGAGACAGATGCTCGGCTTCCCGACGAGACTCAAATATTGATTTTTCCGAATGCCAAGCACACGTAGGAAGCGCGCTGTCACGCGGTGGTTTTCTGTCTCAGGATCCTGCTGAGCGCTAATTGGACAGACAGCAATGAAGAAATGTCAACTGTATGGACTGATTATTATGTGAATGTCGAACATGTGAAGCTCTATGAGTCTCTGACTGTCACTCCCAACGAGGAAGCGCCGAGCTCAGCGCAGAGGCAGCAGGGAGTGACAATAACAACCTGACTGACGGCGACACTCTGGGATATTCTCTTGTTTCTGGCGTTTTTAAACCTGGTCCAGTTTGGACATATTTTGGGATCTAAATGACTTATAGGTACAGAAAGTTGGTCCAGCAGGTTGCCTCATGAAATTATGCTGCAATCCTTGAGTGAAAATGCCCCGTCAAAGCACTAAAAGTGTCTGACGACATTATGGAAAGCATCCCTGCAGAGACAGAAGCCACCAGACTCCTTTGACAAAAACAGAAATTTTCGAAGGTGGGAGCTGCAGGTCGATCGCTGCCTTGATCTGTTAGTTTGTTTGTGCTATTGTGTGATTTCGGTGTTTTCAAAGGTTTGTTCGAAGTGTTACGAACAAGAACTGGTGGTGGACGTACATCTGATCTACTGGATTAATTCCAAAACTTCTTGTACCTATTTGTCATTTAGACCCCTAACCAAGTAAAAATAGGCCCAGATGTTACCCTTGAAAGCATAAAAATACTAAAGCTCAACAAAAGTTCAGTTACCTTTTGTAGAAATCCTTTAAATTACGTCTGCTTTTTCTTTGTTACATGCAGAACAGGCAGCTGAAACAGCGAAACTACCAGCTGATGGCTTCAAGAAAGAAATCAGGTTTATTGGTGAAAAGTCAACACAGTGCAGGATCTCTGATTTTACAGCCGGGGTGGAGTGTTTTAAGCACCAGCTGCTGAAGGTCACAGTTACTATAGCGACATGAGCCATACCAGACCGACAGAAAAACCTGTTTCTCAAGAACCATGAATGTTTTCAGGGCCACGTGTTTCTACTTTGATCAACACTGACTTCATCATTGAATGCAAATTCATTCTAACATCAGTGAAGGAGCCTCGCTGCTTCGTCCAGCCTGATGTGATTGTGATGTGGACGCTCTGCATGCATGCGAAGTCCCAGCCCGTCACGAAATGCACATGATGTGCTTTTACTGCAGCCTGCGTCTGCACAGCTGGAGGTGGATGTGTGCGTGACCGGATGCACAGGAGTTGCATGTCTATCCTCAGCCACGTGTCAGGTGGCTTCAGCCTCCAGGGATGGACGGCCATGTGCCACGGAGGACTGAGACTCTGCAGGATTTCATCTAAACCAGAGACTCCACCCGCTGATTTTAGTGATTAACACGCCCTCGAGCGGAGATCACCTTCAGTGACGTCACCTGCTGAGGTGACAGGTTGGAATAAAAAACTTGCCAAGGTTAAAATGAGCTTTTAATCTTCTTTAAAGCACCGATTCTCAACCTGTGGTTTGAAGATGGATCAGTAGGGTCCCTTAAAAAAGACAAACATAGATCTGCTACACAAAATTTGGGGTATTGTTTTGCATTTTGTGGTGATTTATTGAAATGTTTTATCTCTTCTGGAGAATAAAACTATCCCAGCTATATATAACCTTAAACAAGGAGTCATCCACAAGCCAAAAAGGCTGCTTTAAAGAACAGGTTCAGCATTATTCCACCCAGACTATTAATAAATGCTGGCTCTCAGCTAATAATTACGCGACCTCACTCCATGCAGTCTTTTATTAGAAGGTATAATTTAATAATATTCGACTGAAAACCTGTTAATTTAGTGAAATGTATTGTTTGATATAGACAGTGCCCTTTGAAAAGCTGATGTTTTATTCTAGAATTTGGCTGAAGGAGCAAATGAATCAACTAAAAGTTGATTCATCTCATGTTTGGTGACTAAAGTGTGAATTGTTTCAGGATGTGATTTGGAGGTAAATGGTGACAGTTTGAAGAAAAACACAAACAAACAAACAAGCTCACGTCTTTGTCTATTTACAGCTCGTTTTAATAAGCCCTGGGTTGATGGTTTGAGGCTGAAAGCTGCAGAGGAGAGCAATTTTTTTAAAGAAAAACAGAAATTTTTCAAAATCCGACAAAGACTCTCCTCCAGACGGGTTTGTTTAACCCCCGCAGATGTAATGTTTCCTTCAGGAAGGAGCCACATCCACAGATACTCAATCGCTGCGGTCTGACAAAACAAAGAAGGCTGGTAAACAAACAGTCCTGCTGGGATTTACTGGATTGGCAGCTCAATAAGAACACTATCACAGCGCTGTAGCCATAGCCCAATCTGATCCGACAAAACACTTCATATCAACCTGCTCTCAGCTCTTCCATCACTTTCCTTCCAGTCCGCTCGCTGTTTTTCCATTTGTAGAAAGTGACATTCACCATAAGGGTCCCGGATACCTAATACGCTGTGTGCCAAGTCCAATTTGTCAGATCCTGTTTGTGTTATCATGCTTCACTTTTCTGCTTTTGGGTTCCTCTTTTGGGATGCAGGAAACAACCGAACAAATCGGTCACAGCGAGGAGGATGAGGGAGGAAGCAGCAGGATTGGAAGACCAGTGAGGGGGGATTTTTTTTTTTTTTTTTTAAATTTACTGCCTTTGAAACTGTAGTTAACACCTCCTGGATCACTTCCCGCCTCAGTCTCCCCCCCACCTGCTCCTTTTTAATTCACATATGCAGGCGCCAGGACGGAGGCGTCAGTCAACAGCATTAATAATAAAATGTGCAAAGCAGGCAGGAGGGAGACAAATCGTTCGGGATCAAAAAACACTCTGAAGTGGAGAATAAAAATGTCTTTCCCCGCCTTGAATAATTTTTACTTGGTGTAAGACTGAAAGCAGAACACGTTCTTGTGTTCCTGTCATGTCGCTGTCATCTTTACCTGGAGAGCACTTGCCATCCTCGGAGCGTCTCCTATATATTCCTTGTGTTTGAGGATGCTTCAGCACCGTATCGCTCTCTTATTTCACTCTGCAAGTAGGAGGCATGAGTGATGCTTTGATGCTGCTTTTAATTTCTGGCTCCTCTGTTCTTACGCGACTCTAGGAAATAGCTGCTTCCAAAATGGTACCAATTGAAAGAGATCCATAAAAGGCATTTTATTAAATTAAGTGTCAGATTTGCGACCCATCACTTGTTATTGTAACAATCTCAAGCATCAAAACAAGTCTGGTGGGTCTTTTTAGAAAATGATGTGCTTTTACTTTTTGTTTGGAATAAAAAGGAAGAAGAATGTAATTGCTAGCATTAGCAGCACTGCTGTCAGCTGCCAAAAAACACATAATTGTCTCTTCAGCCATTATCTGTAACTGCTTATCGTTCGGAGCGTCTGGAGCCCGTCCCAGGTGAGAGGAGGGGGGACGACCTGGACAGGTTGCCAGGACATACAGAGGCATAGGAAGAACATGCAAACCCCACGCAGGGTGGAGCCAAAGGTTTGCGTCGTGGTTCACCTGGTCGCCTGCAATGCGCCTCAAATACAGGATGCCTCCAAGCATGGAGAAAATATGTTACAAGTGTCTTTATACCATTAACCAAAACTAAATTTGAGCAGTACGAAGTTTTCTGTGATCCTTAAAGACATAATTAATATACGATGAATAATCAGGCCGGTTGCGAATCAGCTTCAGGGACGGGCGTGACGAAGAGTTCTGCGTTTGATGGTGTAGGAATGAAAGAGAGTAGGAATCAAAGGATCCTGCACAGGTGTCAGGTGTTTGGCTGACCCACCCCTGTTATGCAAATATTAGGAGGTGGGTCATCAAGACGAACAGCTGGTGGCGCTGATTCTCTTGCCGGGTGACGATTTCTGATCTTTATATTTGGCTTTATTGGCATTTTCTGCTCTTGGTGTTAAATTGTTGTCTTTTTTTTAGTGTTGTTTGTTTTTGTGTGGACCAACAGACGACTAGCAGCCAGTTTGTGGAGGAAGTGAAGAATAAAGAAGATCATCAGGGCTGATATGAAGGCTATCCGTTCAGTCACTCAGCAGGCAGACTCAGACAGAAGAAGAAAACAAAAGGAAAGAACAGATTATTGTTTAAAAGCAAAGCTATGTGCTAACTCCTGCAGCTAAGTTACTGTAAACCCTGCGAGACACTGACGATGCACCGCTCTCCTTGGCGGCGAAAGCTCATGTTCTGCTGCAGCTTAATGAGATAAAGCAGAAACAACCCTTCGCTGCACCCGCTGAGAGGAGGACGATGAGCGAGAGGCAAAGACGGAGAGGAGAAGGAAGCAAGTGAGGGAGGAAATGAGGGACATGGAGGGCATGAGAGGAAGCATTGGACTGGGGGAGAAAGGGTGGAGGAGGAGAGAATGGGAGGCGAAGTAGAGACGGAGAGAGATAAGAGGAGGATCAGAGTGAGAAAGCCTGGCGGCGGGTTGGGTCTGTGTATATGTTTCGCTCTCTAACTCCACATGTCAAATGGGTTGGACCTGCTCTTCTCTCCCAGGGCCTGGAGTTCGCCTTTCTTTCCGCCCCGCAATTTCCAGCGGAGCAGAGTGTGTTTTTCCACTTCGCATTAGGGGATGATTCACTGGCTCTGCTGCGGTTTACCCTCAGCAGGATTAGAGCTGGAAGGCTTCTTATTATCTTCTACCGTTTGAGCTCCTTCGTCTGTTAGAAAGAGCAGTGGAGCTTAAGACAAATTACCCCCTCAGTGCCTTTCGCATGGCACTGCTCCGGCCTGGAAATGGCCCCGGGGGGAGGCTGGCAACGGGGCAAATAGGAAGGAGGAGGAGGAGGAGGAGGAAGGGGCTGCGATGGAGCCTCCGCGCGAGTGTGACGGGTTGGAGGGGTTGTTTAATTCAGGCAGCGGGACGGGGCAAAGTGTAGGCAAGGGCACCGAGGAGGAAAGAGGCTGGAGGACATGAGCTCCATACGCTGACAGACGCTCTTGACAGGAGTTTTATGGCGAGGAGTGATGGGGATAAGGTCACAGCGAGCGCAGATCCTCCTCGTCTTTGAGGAGGCGTCGACTGAAGGAGCGCTTGAAGAGTTCTGTAAACTCTGAGGATAACACTCACAGAATAATAAGTAGAAACTGAGACATGAAGTTCCTTCCAAGAATCTTCCAGTGCATCGAAAACATGTGCTGATTTTTAACTTTTTTCTCTTTAAGATAAGATAAGATAAGATAAGATAAGATATAACTTTATTGATCCCACACTGGGGAAATTAAGAATAAAGAATAAAAATAATATAAATAAAAAGGTGGTGTAGAAAAAGAACCAATAGACGATAAAGAATTAACTGTATATTAAGTGGTCCAGCAACACCGATGTAAAACTCTTCATTAAGAACTAATCGCACTAACTTTAATACTAATCTGCTAAAAAACAAACGTTCTCATGTTTTTTTCTTCTAAACGTAACCACGTTCACTTATTTAGTCACGTATCTTTGTTGTCATACACTCGAGATTGACCTTTCTCATCACTTCAAGCACGTCCCCACATAAACCATGCAACCACATGTGTTGCATTCAGGGACCACGCTGAAGTTAGTGTAAGTCCCCTATTTGTGTTTCATCCAGTGGCGTGCACGGGGGGGCAGGGGGGGCAACTGCCCCCCCTCGTGGCCCAGTTTTTTGAAAAACGCACACTAAAGTGCCCTCTTGGGAGCCAAAACGTGCGCTAAAGTGCCCTCTTGGACGCCAAAATGTGTGCTAAAGTGCCCTCTTGGACGCCAAAATGTGTGCTAAAGTGCCCTCTTCAGTGGCGAGGGCATGCTATATGTGCCCTTTTTTTCCTTTTCGCCCCTGCCCTTCAAAAAGTCTGTGCACGCCACTGGTTTCATCACAGCAAAGAAGTAACTGCTGTGTAAATAATTTTGTCGTGGCTATTTTGCATCGATGAACTGCCTCCTGGGCCGTATCAAACGGTCCTGAAGGCCACGCAGGGCCCAGCAGCCGGACTTTCCTCACCTCTGCTGCAGTGCAGTGATACTGTCGACCGACGGTCGGAGGTTAGAAAGCCTTTCTCTTAAATACTGACTAGAAAACTGTGGTATGATGCAAGATGGAGAAACACAGAGATCTGAACAGCCTTTGTGGACTGTTGAACGTTAAAACAAAGAAGGACAAATTAGAGAAAACTCCCCGCTGTGTAATTGAAGTGTTCTGCTCAGCATGTCGAGGATAAGCACGCGTTTATGTGAAAGTTTAAATCCTGGGAATTTTATAGGCTCATCTTCTGTGCAATTTCACTGTTGAATGCCACCCAGCAGGTAAGAAAGAGCCACTGAGTTATTTCTCTGTCGCTTGTTGTGACGATGGAAATGGAAATTCGTGGCAGTGGAAGCTCTTGTACGGAGTAGATTATCGCTTTGATTCTCTGTGTGTTTGCTGCCCACTTCTCAGCTTCCTTTACCTTTTCCTTTCATCTCTCCTCCTCTTTTGACTTTCCCGTCCTTCATCGGAATCACTTTGATTGACGCGAGCAGTTAGGGGGAAACTCTTGCTTATAATTGATTGATTCCCATTGGCAGCGTTCCCTTCGCCCATGTAGCTGTTACAGCGAAGGCAATCAGACGGAACGATGCGTTCGCGAGGCGCTGCCGAGGCTCGAGGCTCAGGTACAGCAGGCGGCGAGAGGGATGAGCTTTTAATCAGTGTTAAGCATTATCGCTGCAAAACAAAATAAGTCAAGCAAATTAATACTTTGAGCGAAACTGTAATGAAAAGTGAATCGGCTGCAATAACACTTTCGAGGACAATTCAGCATATGATTGCAAATTTAAAAAGCTACTTAATCTTTTGAAGGACTTATATTTTTGTCATGCTTCAGGGGATTTCATAATGCTCCTCGCCGCCAAAAAAAAGCTGTTTATTATTCCAAACCAGCAAGATGTTCACGAAGTATAATTTCTTTTCTTGCATCAGTTTTCTCAACTTGAGGTGGTTTCAGGACAGAAAAGAAGCAACAGTAGTTTTTCTTTTTTATTACCAAGAATACAAAAAATATCTACATTCACATACCACTTACTGTAGCATGACTGACCACATAGATTTCAAGTAAACTTCACCCAATCAGATTATCAAAATGTACCTTCACTTCTCTCGCTGTTTGTAAAATCCTTTTCGATGTTTTGGTGTTTGTGTTTTGCTGATTTTTGCTCATCCAAAACGTCTTTTTTTGTCCTTTTTACATTTGGCACTTAATGCAGATTATCAATGTCTCTGAAGTCCACAGGATTGGAGGATTAAGCCACGTTTGCGTGGTGGCAGAAAAGCAACACGGAATCTCTAACAGGACAGATCAAGCCTCCGCTCGGCACAGTGGTGGACCCGAAATTGAAAGGCGGCTCGGTCGCGCGCTCGTGGCGTGCAGCGCTTTCCGCCGTGCTGCACGACTTCAGCAGCATTTGACCGTCTGCTGGGATACATCCAGCTCCATCAGAGGATCTTCAAAAATGGCTTCCCTCACATCCTCATGAGTGTAAAACTGCTTCATGTTACAATTCAAATAGCTCAAAAGTGATACAAAACCAATAACACGACAAACATATCAACCTGGAGAAGCCGCACGGGATTACACGCCGCCATCTCCTGCTCACGTCATGTGACATTTAGAGATGCATGGAACACTTTTCATCACGCACACGGAAAACAAGGGCAGCTACATCATGTATGTTACAACACATCTGCGATCTTTGAAGGGCTTCCTCGCACAGCGGCACTTTAAGTACAGTGTTGGTTTGAAGTACCCAAATAAGTTAGCAAAAAATATAAATACAGCACATGAAACAAAGAAATAAATTAAGACCTGCCACAGATGGAACAGAAAAGAACGTATCTCCGATTGTAGCGATGACTTTTCTCTTTCGTTCTCCCCTCGGTGTGGTGGCTCGGAGCGGTGGATCGGCGGTGGTTTCAGAGTTCGTCTCCCGCGCCGCTGTGGGTAAGGTAGCGCCTCTGTCTCGTTTTCATCTCTGGCATAAATCGCTCAACGCTTTGAACCAAAGGGGCTCTGCCTGTGGCTGGGTCAGGCGGGGGAGTTAACATGTGCTTTGAAGCCGTTCCTTTGCGGGCCCTGCGAGGCTGCCAATCCGCCCGGTCTCTGAAGCCCGTCTCTGGGGGAGATTTAAAACCAGCTCACACTGCTACTGCGGGCGTCTCAGGCCTTCGCGGCCGTGGAGAATCGAGGCTTCGGCAGGGATTCAAGTGCTAACAGTCATGGATGTGAACGTGAGCACATCCTGGATTTTCTGTGTCTTCCTTGCACCCTTTTTGTCTTTTCGTGTCACTTCTCTGATGTTTTTGTCTCTCTTTTTGTTTTTGTTGGTGAAATCGATCTCAGATTAAAAAGGCATAGGTTCCGGTGTTCTACCACATCGGAGGACTGTTTGTCTCCAGCACGCCGTACATCTCGGCGAGTTTTTTAAAGCGAGGTCCCCAGTCGTTGAGATAGTCGTACTCGTGGTCCGTGTTGGACGTCCCCGACTGGAGCGAGCTGAGCGACTCGGCGACCGAACCTTCCCCCTCGTAGGCGTAGGTCTGCAGGGAGTCGTAAGGTGGGGCGCACGGGTCCATGTCGGCCTCCAGGAGCTTCGCCAGCACATATCCGTGAACGTTACTGTCCCCGCCGCCACCCATGACGCACGCCTGCGGGACGTAACGCGACAAGCTCTCGATCTCCGGCAGCATGTCCTGTCTCATCTTGCCCAGGTGGTGGTGCGCCTCCCGCGGATTCCACATGGCGGCGATGTCGAAGGCCTCGGTGTCCTCCTCGCCGCCACCTTCGTCGTCGTAGCGCACGATGTTCTCGTGGACGTTCTCCTCCTCGTCGCAGAGGTAGGGCTTCTTACGGTGGGTGCGCAGGGACAGCATGAGCAGAATCATCACTGGTCAAAGGAAGAGATACGAAACAGTCAGACAAGAGAACCTTATTGACGTCAGCTGGTACTTTCAATGGGAAGCGAAACAAGCAAAGACTGAACCAACCAACCGGTTTAATGAAAATTTAAAGACTGTTCCTGCTCCGGTCTGAACAACAAAAGAAGACTCCAAGTGTTGGTTTAGATTTTGCATCAAATCACATCTCTGAAAAAGCACCATGACCGGACTTTAAGGCTTGAAGTTGCTTTTTTTTCCCATCAGAGAGCACAAATGCACGGTTAACCCTTCTCTGACTTTGGACAAATGCCTCATTGCATGCCAAAAGTGAAAGCATGAATTCAGAAAAGAGAGTCTCTATCTAGAAGACATTGTCCTGTTCCAACTGCATTCCAAACCTTTGTGGTAGAATGTAAAAACTGTGTCCGAGGGTGAGCCTCCGGGCAGCAGCAGGCCTTGATTAAAATCACCGCAGCACTTTATTTACACCGTGACCTTTCGGCTAGTGAGTGTGTTCCCCTCGAGTGTAAAATAATCAACCTTGAAGCGGAATATAAACATAAAATGTGGTGCTTGGGCCAAACTAATGAATATGAATGTTATCAAGATATTATTTAAAACACGTTATGAGCTCAGAAGGAGAATTACCTTCTGCTCTGCGCATTACACTTGTTTACCACATTAGAACAGGACGGAAAAGGAGTGTGTAGCACTAGAGGGAGTACCACACTGTTGTTTGTCTTGAAGCAAAAATCTGTTTTAAAGTCAATAAACTCCCGTGCTGAAACTCAGCACTGAAGAGTAGAAATTCTCAGTTTGACAAAGGAGATACTGCAGGAGCATCAAAAGCAGGCAGCGAAGGCATCTCCCAGCATGATATCACTGGTGCAGGATTAAATATGGGTTTCTTTTTGCATCCGAAAAAGTCTCGCGTTCATTAGCACCAGCTGCCCTGTAGCATCACACTTTCTTTTCCCCTGGAGGCTGATATGGACCCACTTTATCTCTCCCTGCAGACCTGTAAATGTGAGCAGCAGGGCTCAGCTGGTTGACTCACTCTGCTCCGCCGAGAGGCAGCAATACATTTTGTTAAAACATCTCTGCTCGCTTCCAGTGTGAGCTCGTTGTTTTGAGTCGACGCAATTCTGATTTCGAAGGAGGGATTTTGTTCCAAAATGCCATTTATCTGTTTCAGCTGAGAGATTATTCAAATATACCAACTATGCAATTAAGCACACTAATTAAGTGATAATTATTTATGCTTTTCACTGTTAGCTGATAAACTCAATATGAGAAAACTTTTTTTTAAATGTGTCACTTTTTTCAAATTGCATTATTGTATTAGATGTTGATGTTATGATTAAATAGTAAGTGAGGTAAGTACCTATTGGATTATCATGATGACTTTTTTTGCATTTAATACCTCACAGTAGCCATGCTCACAGTCGTGACAGGAGTTATTAGTACTCCCACCACCAGAGGGCAGCAATGAGTTGTGTTCCTTCCTGTAAGCAGACCCACCTGATGCTGGATGTATATGTTAACCAAACTTTGTTACAGGAGCAAATAAATGATTATATTTGATGAACCCAAGTTTCTCAAGTTTACATAAGAAACATTACAATCGCTTTGAGCAACAAAACAAAACTGACCATTTTCTATAAAGCCTTCAAGGAATTTGGAGGATGTCTTTTTTAAATGTTGTCCTCTCCAAAACCAAAGATACAAGAGCAAAAGTGTAACAGATGGATTAAATAGTGTGTATGTCTGCTAACGAGAGCTGCAGTCATTAGCATTTGCAGCTAGCTATCTTATATCTACAGTATTTAGGTAAGCGTCTCTGTCTTGCTCTTTCTTGGATTTGGGAAAGCTTACAATCCAACAATTTCAGCCAAAATTAACCAAAATTAACCAAAATAGAATAAAATAACTGATCTTAAATGTTTTTACACATTTAATATAGCCCTAGATAGCTCTACACTGAAATACAAGAACAATACTGTTTCTTTCTGTCCATGTTTTCTACACAAATCATCAACTGGTGAGGACATTTTGCCTGTTAGCTTCAGCCTTAGCATGCTATCAGTTCAAGTTGAAACGAGTCAACTTGAACATTAATTACTAAAGTCATCTGAAACATTAAAACATCAGCCACAGGTGGTGTTTTTAACCGTGGCGCTAGCGTTAGCTCATGGAACAAACGTTAGCTTAATTAGCTAGCTCGTTACAGAGGAAAAAGCTGCGAGCAACAGTTGTCATTTCTGGCTCTTCCCAGCTAATCCAAGAGGGTTTGAAGATTTTTTTCCATAAAGGATTATTTCATCTTTATCAGTAAAGTTCAAATTTGAAATTAACAGTACATGTTTTTTCCTGGACAGAAAGGGTACAAAAATGTAATCTGAAAAGTAACTAGTTACTAAAAGTGTCTGACAGATGTAGTGGAGTAAAAAGTACCTTTGCCTTTGAGATTTAGTGGAGAATTAAGAAGCAAAACATGAAAATACTTGTGTACAAGTACCACGCGTGTAATAAATCTGCCTGTGCTGTAACTGATGTGAAGCTCGACAGTGACGAAGCTCAAGCCTAAATCAAGGCCGTGACATGAAATTCTGGCTGACATTGTTTCAGATTAAATATCATTATAGGACAACAGGCCCGTGGCTCCTCTCTGCACATCCTCACAGCAGCGGGTCATAACTCACCCAGCAGGACAAAGATGCAGGCCAGGATGGCGATGAGCGCTCCTCTGCTGAGGCTGGCGGGCAGACTGTAGGCCTCGGCGTTGCACGACATGACGTTGCCCTCCTGGTCGCAGCTGCACACGCGGACGGTCAGCGTGCTGGTGCTGGTCTGGACTGGCTGCTCGCCGTCAGACACCAGGATGGGCAAGTAGAAGACGGTCTGGTCCTGCTGTGACCAGCCTCCGCGACGCGTCAGGATCCACGCTGTGTTGTCTGGAAAGAGACAAAAAGGTCAGGCAACGGATGAGTTCGGGTACAGAGATGCTTGGAGTCGCCCGGGCTCGGATCATTTGTAATAACTACTGATTATTACTGCCAACGTATGAGACTGTGGTTTGGTTTGTACTGTGCTGCACAGGGTAGTAGAGGAGTGTGAACAACACAAATAAATGTAGGACGGTCTCGAGTGCAGCATTTTTGGCACACACACAAAAAAAATCCTGTGAAATGCTCTGATTATTTTAAACAGACTTGATCCATTGAACTGTCCTCATTCACTTATATTTTCTTTCATTTTTTATCTTCCTGCATGATGAGAATGAGAATGCTGTTTGTATGCCAGGATATAATTCTGGTGAAGATAAGATAAGATAAGATAAGATAAGATAAAACTTTATTTATCCCTAGCTGGAGAAATTTGGGCATTACAGCAGCATGTGATAACAGTGGGAAGAAAAATAGCAGCGGAGGTATTGAACATTTGAAAAAAACAAAATACAAAATAAAAAGTAGACTATATATATGTACATATTATACAAGCAAAATGAAATTTGACTATATAGAAGAAAAATAAAACAAAAAATATATAAAAAATAGGTAAAAAGTATGTATTGCCCCAATGAAAAAGAACGATGTAAGGTGCCTTCAGATTAAAAATAATAATAAATAGTGTTACTACTATTGCACAGAAAAAAAGAAGAAAGAAGAAGAAAAACAGAATTCTTCATAAAATTTTAATTAATTAATTAGACTTAAAAAAATGTATGAGATCAGCTTACACAACACATCATGTGTAATAACAGGCCACAATATCAAGGATCTGACCTTGCTTTAATGATTGACATACATTAAACTACTGTTCCCATACCGGGAGTTGAACCCGGGCCGCCTGGGTGAAAACCAGGAATCCTAACCGCTAGACCATATGGGACCCATATCATAAACAGTTAAACCAGATTTGATCATGTTTTTTTAAGCCACACTCAAAGTCCTGAGAGTTAAACTATTAAAGGTGTTATATATAACATTTTACAGTACAAATATCTACTTGTAATCACTCACAGACCTCCAGGACACTTCCTTTTTGTTCTGTCGCAACATGTGCAAGGGTACCAAGAGGACTGTGTCTGGTAGAAAGCTGATCACACTTTCAGCATTTGACATTAAGATTAAGAGTGAATCTGCTGTTGCCATTATCCTTCATAAAAAATATCTTTTGATGCGACAGAGCAGTGCTACAAACATACCAGATAGATTTTCGTCTGACTGCTGTACAGGCTAGTAAAACACAGTTCTCCTGTCTTTGCACTGCAGCTGGACAGGACACATGTTCACTCTACCTTGGTTGTCTCTCAGGGTGAAGTTGGGGTTGTTGGCAGCCTCTGGAGCCAAGCTGTAGTAGAAGTGTTGTCCACCCAGAGGCTCATCTGGATCAATCGCCGTCACCGTCTGGATCAGCTGGATTATAGCAGAGCAGACACAGAATTAGATCCCAGAGGAAGAAGCATGTGTTTAGTTTAGTATCATTTGGCATAAATGCAGTTCAAACTGTTTTATCACGTAGCCTACTAAAATATGTGCAAAATGTTTGGCTTTTTGTTTCAGGTATTACAGTTTTTCCTGATTCATTCATGTGTAAGCAGCATTTTAATGTTGTAGCAGAGCTCATTTCTATTACTTAATATACAAACATATTCATGCACCATGCTTTTTAAGATGATCATATCTTTTGTATCTCCAACGTAACTCGCACATTTAGCAATTAAATAAATGTACTGGAGTAAAATTTGGCTATTTTCCTCTGGAGTTTGGTGGAGCAGAATTATAAAGCATCTTAAAATGCACCTCAGCTTTATATCTACTTAGTTTTCTTTCTACCACCTCTGATTCTTCATGCGCTGATGTTTAATGTTGTCATGTCACATGTTTGGCGTCTCTGTACCTGCCCTGCTTTGGCATTTTCACACACATAAGCCTCCAAGTAGTGCGTCAGCGAGGGAGGATTGTCGTTCACGTCCAGGATCTTCACAGCCACCGATACACTGGCGATCTGTGTGGGGTTATCTGCAGGGACACGCGAACACACACACAAACACACACGGCAGATGCACAAACTGGTCAGAAGCTGCGAGATGCATTGATGGACTCAGATAAATGACTCTTTGAGGATCCTGCTGAGCTCAGTTTCTGCCTCTCTTAATCTTGCCCCCATTTACAGAGAGCCTGCGGCACATTAGAGCTCCTCACACTTAGATTACAATTCTATTATTCTCCATTACCAGCCAGCAATTTGCATATCTTAACCAGCTGTGTAATAGGCAATGGAAACACAATTAGTGGGTAGTAACTAATTTCTCAGGTTTCATCACATGATCGATCAATCAGCAGCGTGACTTTGTCTCTGGTGGTCGGAGCTCCATGCGGACTTGTGTTACTCTGCATGTGTGTGTGTGTGAGGGTCAGGAGAGAGTGCTTCCACATCCAGATGAGTGAGCACGCTGTAACTTTGCTGACGTTTCACATAAGTGAAGCGAAATCAGCGGTGTGAAAATATAGTAGAGTTAAAGTACTGTACGAAGCAGCTCAGTCAGAATGTGAATATTGATTGAAACAAATGAGAGTTTTGTTCTGAACGATCTTCCACAGAGAATGTGAGAAGGATGAGAGACGAGAGTTTCACTGAAGACATCTGGATAGGTGTAGATAATAAAATTAATGATGGCTGAATTCCAGTTTGCTGCTTTGGTTTCAGGGTCCTGGTAGTGTTCAAGCTGGATCACTGACATGAGTGGAACAGAACCACGGTTAATGTTATTAATAACGCCTTTGATTTACCTGCTGCGACCAGTCACAATGTCAGCTATGAAAATGCCCTTTTAAATGTGAGAGAATTATGACAATTCTGTAATAAAATTATAACGTAATCCTCACTATGATTTTTTGCATATCCTAATATTAATATTTTGATATCATATCAAGTCTTTCAAAATTAAGAGTCGTAATATCAAGACTTTTTATATATAATCACTACTCATATTATATGATATATATCTCAAAATCATTAGGTAGTTTTGTCATTATAATTACAAGATTACAAATGCATGATAAAGTCAATTTTTTTTTGTGAATACAATGCACTTTTGTAATACCGTAATATAATGAGCTGTAAAAGTAGGACTAAATAATTTCTCAAAAAATTAAATCATTCTCACAGTATTAGGAAATACTTCGAAATTTCTACTTCAAGTCAGAATATAATGACATTTTTATACTTATTACTACGACTTTTCTTGTAAACTTGTAACCTTTAATATTGTGAGATCTGACATTTTCCTCCCACAGCGTTGCTGACAAACGGCATACAGTCACAGGATCACTTGGCTTAAATGCAGTTCAAAGTGCTTTATCGTGGATATGAAAAGTAAAAGTAAGACAAAGTTACTTCTAAAAATCAATCAGCTTTATTCTGTTGCAGCTAGTTTCCCTCCTCCTCCTCACTGTTTCTGTCACTTGTCTCTCCATCCCCTCCTCCCTCTGTCCTCTCTCACCCTCACTGTCTCTGTCATATCCTTAATTAGCCACCATGAGAAAAAGTTATTTAATTACTCATTAATTCAATTACCATCTCCTTTTATGTGTATCTACCAAACAAAGAGAGAAACAGACAAACAAAGCAAAGGGAGGGGGATGAAGGTGACTTTCAGTGCCACCAGCTGTGTGCACATCTGCGGGGCATCTCCTGCTCTACATTACGCAACTCTGCAGGAGTTGTTTTCCAAAATCACTGCTCCTGTATTTGTGGGAATATATAAAACCATCTGTTTTTTTCTTGGCTCTTTTCCTCCATGACTGTCCTTCTTATCAAGTCACTTTTGTGTCTGACTTTAGTCTGTAAAGGCAAACTGAAATATTATTTTAAATTTGAGGACAGCTATATTTATATTTTGGGTATCTATAGTCATAGTATCTTTAAATTGAGACCATTTACTGTATTTATCATTTCAAACCCTTTGCAATATCCAGATTTGCACTGGATTCCTTGTTTTGGTTGTGAAAGTGCACACTGAAAGAGCATATCCTTGTTTTCAGAAATTCATTGGCTAAAAGAAGCGCCAATCATCTGCACCATCTGATGTAATTGGCTCAATCAAGACACTTCCTGTTAATGTGTTAATTGGTCAAGTGAGGTGTCAATCAAAACATCTGACCTATTGCAACAGCCACCTTGAGACCAACATGGAGTTATAACAGAAACGCGTCTGCCGGCAAATTTGAAATGATTAAACGGTTTTCGGTGGATTATTGCAGTGTTTGGACTAAATATTTTACTGGATTGGATCGTCTGGACCTTTGCCAGCGCGACAAGACCGTTTTTGTCTGAGTGTTATCGATTATTGGATTACTGTGAGACTTCATTGGTGAGTTGCGTCGATTTTCTAATTGTTTGTCTGCTTGCTTGATGTTAGTGTCGATTGTACCTGCTGCATCAGTTGATATAAGATAATCTTAACTTTCTGAGTGTGTATGGCATGAGTTGAAAATTATACGTAGCGTTTGTTTGAACAAACTTGCGGACCATTTCACACTCTACAACCCGTCCACGGGTTCATAGGTAGAGCCGAGTGGGGAAAAATAATCGACAGCTAGCTGTGGAAGCTAGTTTGCTAGCTTGCTAGCTTCTACTGCCCCTGTGGAAATCAAACTCAGCAGCACTGGTCCTCCAAAATGTTGAATGCTGTAAAGTGAAAGTTGTCTGTCATCTAATTTAAACTGTGGATAACCAGTCCTACACCAGTTTGATGAAAATGAGGGAAAAATTTGTCAAGTTTCCTCAGATATGTGCAAAAAACAGTTTTCTCACTGAAAAATAGTCATGTAATAATCATTTCAGTTTACTGCATGAGTGGACTTCAAATTTCACCTCAACTTTAAAGCCTTTTTTCTAAAGACAGGATAAACAACCCACCAGTGTGGAAACTATTTACTAAAATCAAGCTAATTTGTCCTGATTTTAATGGAGCTTTTTGTCATCTAATCCCTTGTTTTAATACAGATACAGACTCTCATTTCTAACTATGATAACCAGAAACAGACTGAAGCAGTTTCATTGCACTGGCAGGAAAAATGTTTTTTTATGACTCATTAATAAGACTTGATAAGGTGGAGATTTAGCATGAGGAAGCCTGTGTGTGTGTGTGTGTGTGTGTGTGTGTGTGTGTGTGTGTGTGTGTGTGTGAGAGAGAGAGAGAGAGAGAGAGAGAGAGAGAGAGAGAGAGAGAGAGAGAGAGAGAGAGAGAGAGAGAGAGAGAGAGAGAGAGAGAGAGAGAGAGAGAGAGAGAGAGAGAGAGAGAGAGAGAGTGTGTGTGAGAGAGATACATACTCATCTCCATGGCAAGGACAGTGATGTTGTGCCAGCTGATCTCCTCTCGGTCCAGTGAACGCACCGTCATTAGCGACCCGGAAGTGATTTCGATGTAGAAGTACTTCTCGGGGTCACTGGACCTCTCGATGGAATACCTGGTGACACGAAATGAGACGCGCTGAATACCCGGGCACCTTTGTGTGTTTTTGGGGAGCTTGTAATCCTCTTGGGGATTGGGTGAATTGCACATACACAATTCAGCATGTGCAGCAGGTGTGTGTGTCTGTGATAAAGTGTCAGGCTGGCAGCTTCTGAAGGCACAATAAGAAGAAGAGGCTTCAGATAAGGCTTAATCAGTGTATCTGCCTCCTCTGCCATACTGACGTCGGGGATACACACACCTGCAGCATGCCGCCTGCTTTCCAAAACACTCTTCTGAGAGTGACATGCAACAGCCACACACACACACACACACATACACACACACACAGATGAGGAGGAGAAGCAGGAGGATGTAGAGCACATCCTCTTCCAGGCTGTGGAGCAGAAACCTGTTTATTTAACTGTGAGGTGTCCTGTGTTCGCACATGGACTGAATGCAGCTTCTCCCCCCTCACCTGGAAGAAGTGAAAGTGTTTGTGTGTCTGTCTGCATGAGAGCAAATCACTTCCAAGAGAAGGAAGGGATTAATGGATCAGAGAATGATCAGATCCAGTTTTTGTTTCAGGTAATTTTACGGAGTACAATCACGATCTGGGTCCTGCTGTTAAAACATGGATATTCTTCTTTTTTTGCTTTTGATTTGCGTATGTTTGTTTCTTCAGTGTTATTTAGGCAGAATTACTGAACCAAAGACACCACCTTTGTATTCTGAGGCTCAGTGCAGTGGACATTTGTCCTTCTTTTTATTATTCTTCTAAAAAAAATACACAGATGAACAGCAACTGAACTGATGAACAGCAACATTGCATTTTTTGTTTGGATGAAATAAACGTCTTTGGAGACTTGCAGTTGGCATCTATTAACAGATCATCAGCAGATTAAAGGCAAGAAATAGAGCCCTTACAAGTGATTACAGCATATATCAAAGTTTTCTGAACACAGAAGTGTTTGTTTGTCTAAAAATTAAACAATCGTCGGTGTACAGGTGAAAACGGGTGCAGTCTTTGTGCTGCTACAAAGACTGCACCCGTTTTCACCGCGATTGCTTAATTAGCCGTGTCCCTCGGTAGGATCCATTCATGCTTTTGTTTTTGTGAAATGTTGGAAAAGTGTTAAAATCCTTCACACTGTGGCTGCAACCAATAGCAAAAAAGCTATGACTACTGAGCAAATTAAAGCTGAGTTTCAATCCTGAATAAGAGAAGAACAGAGTGTTTCTCTTTAGCATTCTGAAGACTCTAGAACGTTAAGTTTTCTTGCAGCACGATGCTGTTGACGAATTCTTATACAAGAGATTGTCATCGTTCTCATCCCATATTTTGGTCTGGCACCTATATTTTTTAGATTGAATTAGCAGTTCAGTGTGCTAGAAATGTGTGGCGTTAAAACAGCGTTCAAAGCATCGTGGAATGCTAAAACACACAGTGCAAAATGACGGTGTTTTGGACTCAAGTCTGCAACAAACTGAACTGCCTTTAAATGTCTAATTAACGTATAAAAATAACTATTAATTGTTTCATAAAAGACTGGGATTGACCGATATATTACAGTCACTTTAGCTGTGTGTGTGCGTGCATGTGTGCGTGCATGTGTGCGTGTGTGTGTTCACGTCCGTAGGGTTGTTTGCAGTGTGTGTTTCGGACTGTGTGCCGTCAGGGAACAGTCGTGACTGGCACATCCATGCCTGGCAAGGATCTCCCTGAAGGATCTCTATTAATATCACTCCTCCACAGTCATGAGGAGGGGCTGCTGCTGCTGTGTGTGTGTGTGTGTGTGTGTGTGTGTGTGTGTGTGTGTGTGTGTGTGTGTGTGTGTGTGTGTGTGTGTGTGTGTGTGTGTGTGTGTGTGTGTGTGTGTGTGTGTGTGTGTGTGTGTGTGTGTGTCAGATAGCAGGTGAAAATGTGCGTGTGGTCCACGTGTTTGTGTGTGTTCAGATCTATCTGCCGGTCACGCTGCTGCCGGTAAAGGACAGAAAGATGTGAAATGGAAATGAGACAGACAGATAGACTGAAGGTCACCTGCTGCTTGTTATCTGTCATCTGATGTTGTTGCTGCTGCAGAATCTGGCCTCAGCTCTTCGCTGTCACCCTCAGCTGATTCCTCAGCTATCTGCTATTTGCGCCGTGACTCTGCTCATGCTCCAAACCGGCTTTTTGGAAAAAACCTCTCACTGATTCGCCGCCAGAATCCAGCGCCAGCTCTGGGGATTCAGATTGGAGCTTTAGCTGCATCAGTGGCTGACTAATCTGGTTCACACTCTCTTCAGGAATGAGAGAGCTGTCGGTTAATTGTCATCAGTGGAGCTCCTCGAGCATCAAAGGGTTTAGAACAGCGGCTCCCAACATGGAGGTCGTGACTATCAAAGAACTATATCACAGTACGAAATTTCAATTTAGAAGCCGTTTACTGATAAACCTGCTGGGTGGGTGTATCAGATTTTGGCTCAACTAAATGCTTGAGAATTTTTATTACTTTGATCTTTTTGCTCCTGTCTTTGTTCAGATGGCAGGCAAATCAGATTTTTTTTCCTCAGGTCAGATCTTATTTATCTTATCTTACTCACGAGTGATCAGATCGGGTTTGCGTCACTGACCTATCTGAATGGGTTGCCATGGTAACAACATCAGCATCAGTAACAACAGATGCCAGTGACACAGCTTTCCAGCGTGCAAGTGCGAGAAATGGTGACCCGTTATTGTCTCTCTCCCTCCAAACACTCATGTGTTCAAAACTTTGAGGTACTCGTACTTTATTTGAGTATTTCCGTTGTCTGCTACTTTATACTTGTACATTTCTTGGCAAATATTGTACTTTTTTTACCGCTGTGGTCTTATTAAAGCCTTATTTGCTGATTCAGATTGATGATACAAAATCTATATAATAATAAATAATAAATTATGATGTAGTATTGTAGGTTAAGGTCACTTTATTGATCCTGGGGTTCAATCACAAGGGACCCAGCAGAGTATAGAAGTAATTCAAATGAACTACAGCTGTACATGTAAATGTATCAATAAATACAACCCAGTGACATTATATACATTTGAAATGGGCCATTTCTGCATACTGTGTCCTTTTACTTTTGTCCCTTGAAGTATATTTTGATGCTAATACTTTTGTACTTTTACAAAATTCTGAATGCAGACCTTTGCTTGTATCTGAGTAATTATGCACCCGTATTTTTTTCTTTTAATTAAGTAAAAGATCTGAGGCCTTCTTCCACCACTGCTGATGTTAACCACACTGCAGCACATCTTGGCGCGTTACTGCAACCTGGTGATCAGTGGTCACAAACATATTAGGACCATTCACAGAAAACGAGGTAGCTTTCAGCGTTTGACTTTTTCAAGTGTTTCGCCTTCAAAAATCCCATGATGCAATGCTGTTAGATGGGTAAATTACAGTTATCTGACTGCCTGTCTTGGAAAATGGAAAATTTTCTGCTCATACTGATCGTTGGTTGTGTAGAGGATAGTGAATGAGGAAGGAATTTCGGATGCAGTTAACAGCAAACACACACACACACACACACACACACACACACACACACACACACACACACAGAGGCAGCCACCGAGTCGTCTACATCCATTTCCTGTGCACTACTTTTAGCCCTAATCGAGGTTGTGAAACGGACAGCTGGGACGGGGTGCAGCCTGTGCCATGTGAAACACTCATTTTCTGCCGCAGTCATTGATTCCTTCAGATGATTAATAGCCTAATTAAAGGCTTTATGTCTAATTAGTTTATGAGAGGTGCAGTCTGGACAGTAAGCCCACCACACAACATCTGTTCTGTTAGAGCACCAAACATACTCTCCAGTAATTGAGGGTCCTCAGCTTCTCATGTCTGTTTGTTGACTAATTGCTGGATGTTGAAACGTGTCAGGGTTGTTATTAATATTATTATGTTTGTCCTCCTCATCCTCGTCTCCGTCAGTATCAGCTGTCCCCCGATGGAGCTCTAAAACATGTGTTGAGGAATGGAGCCTGGGACCGTAGCCTGCTATCAGGAGTCATGTTGTGCAGCTGCCCCCTGCTGGTGATCAGTTAACATTACATCTACAAAGCCAGAAAACAGAAGTTTGATCCCACTGTCTGCCAACTCCTGGTAAACTCTGGATTAGTAGATTCAGCTAAATATACTGTTGCAGCGACCATTCATTTGCTTTTCTCACATATGCGCTTCTGGCATTACAGCCTCTCCCAGCATGCACGGGGAGAAATGCAGGACTCACTCTCATGCGCTCCAACCCACCTGACTTTTATGTGTTTTCACATATGAATTATAAGACACATTCTGCAGTTAGCTCTTATTAGAATGAAATTTAATGACGGCAGCTAAACCGGAGCCAATTTGTTTTCCTGTTATTGGTATTTTTAATTGAAGGAGTTGTCAGATCCATATGATTCTCTTAATGAAGTCTGTATTTACTTTGCCACCTTGATTTTAATTTTCTGACAACTCAAACGTGCAGCAAATCATGAATGCAGCACTGCCAGGCAGCCAACAGAGCCTAAGTCTAAGCTGCACTTGAATTCACTATAATTTGTTTTTTCCACTGCATTTCAACAAGAGAGTGCAACAACCAGTGGATGGTCGCATTGTTAACCTACTAGACTTTTGAATACAATTAATACTGATCACAAACGTAGAATTTATGATACTTTGCTGATTTAGTTTGAGGGTTCATGAAGTGAACTATCTATCTGAATAATGTGTTAAGAACTGTCTTTTGAGGTTAACTTCTTTGGTGTATTTGTGGTCTTTAATGGCCTGCAGTAAATGTGTTTCTAGTGAAGCTAAATGTGAAATATTATTCAGATTTTGATTCCTTCTTTGGAAAGCAACAGGGCAGCAGGTTGAAAACAGGAAGAGAGGTTCTGAAAGACCACGTGAAGCCATGACAGTGTTGTTTTGTTGTTTTTCCTCACCTCACAGTGTTGTTGGCAGCGTCAGGATCCCTCGCCGACACCGTCTTCACCACCGTCCCGATCTCAGCGTCCTCTGGCAGCTCGATGTAGTACGCCGGCATGTCAAACAGCGGGGGTTCGTCTACGTCCTCCACGCTCACGTGCACGATGGTGACGTCCTTGAAGGGGCCGCGGTGGCGTAAGGCAGGGTCCAGGTGGGTGTTGGCACCTTCCACTTTCAGAGTATAACTGGGTTTTTTCTCAAAGTCCAGTGGCTGTATGGTGAACGCACATAAAGGCATTACAAAGATGAAACCTTTCATAGTTTCAGAGCAGAATTCTCATTTAGTTGAACTTCAGTTATATTTCCTTCACGAAACATTTGATTCTGTGGCAGTTTGAAGTTAAGAAAGAATCTCCTGCAGAACTGTATATACAGTAAAAGTCGATATCCTGTCTCTCCATTCTGGGTAAATGAGGGCAAAGATACCCTTTTAAAGATCACCAGAAGAGATAACACGCCTAGAGAAACTGATGAAGGATGCTCGGAAACTGCAGAAAGGTGAAGAAATCGAGACAGAAGAAAGTAAAACTTAAAAGTATTGATTTTAGTGCTGAATTACCAAAAAACACTGAGAATCAAAGCTGGGTTGTGGACAGCACTTTACCAGTTATATCGTGTTTGTTCCTCTAAAAGTAGGAATTAAACTACCAGATTTTTGAAGGGGTTTGGTCATTTGCTGTATGACGATGGAGCTGAAAACTCATAAACTTAAACCTCACAAGTCACGCTAGTTCAACATATATCTAAACAACTTCAAAGAAAGATCAATTCAGGAGTGAATAATACAGAATCTGCAAATATGACTCACTAAGATACGAGTTCAGATTAGAGGAATGCTGAATATAATTACAATGATCTACTACATGGAGCTTGTAACACAAATAAAAATAGATTTAGCCTCTATAAGATTGCTGGTGTACCTTTTTCACCGTGATGATGCCAAAAAGGTTGGTGGGGTCGGTGCTGATGTCAAAGGTGTCCCTTCCATCTCCATCGATGATGCTGTACTTCATCTCAGCGTTGACCCCGATGTCCCTGTCCTTCGCCCAGATGCGACCCACCGCTGAACCCACAGGAGCTGACTCTAGGACGCTCATCTGATACAGCCCTGAGGAAATAATAAGAGTGATCGTCCTGTCATGCCTGTCCCATCTGTTTTACCTCTCTGTACCCTCTAGAGGGAGCCAAACCTCTTCCATCACCTCAACGGTGGTTTTCTCAAAATCATATCTCAGACAGCTTAAAATAAATGGCTCCATAAACGCCACACAATTGGGTTATATACTGTCTCACGGGCCGACTTCAATTTCATCTACCGTTTAACCTCAAAGAAGAGGTGACAGCTGCCCAATTTGTGGCGCTCCCTGCAGTCCAAACTGAAATGCCTGCACATTGTGCTTGACAGAGGGGAATCCCTGAAGCTCTTCACAACCAATCAAAGTTCTATCGAAGTGATGGCGCTAATTGGCGGGGGGCTAGTGATGAAAGTGCAAGTGGGCGGCGGCGGCGGGTGTTTTTCTTTGTCTAGGAGTGAACCTACCCGTCAGCCAGGAAGAGATGACCGCGGACAGTTAGACAACCCCTGACCTCGGGAAGGCGGTAATGAGAGGAGCAGAAATGGGGATAATCAAAGAGACAGCATGGGGCGACTGGTGGCTCGGGGAGTGAATGAGGGGTGGGAGGAGGAGGCCAGGGGGTAAATGGCCGGGGACTGGTGTCCAGAAGTGGACAGAGGGAGAAGGGCAGAGGGGCTAACAGCTTGCATGCTCGAGAGAAATGAGGTGGATAGATGTAGCGCCACACGTACAAAACAGTAGAACTCATGGTGTCACTTTGAATCGTTCACACGTGGCGCGCAGATGCTGCAGTCCCGTGTTTTGCTGCGTTCACGCCACAACTACTGTCCCACACGCAGACATGTGGCAGCAGCAGCACACAGCCGCGAGTCGAGCATCAACCCTGAAAGGCTGCGTGTTGTCTTTGAAATTCAGCTGAACTTCAAGGGCGTTTGAAGGCTCTGACTTGATGTTTGTGGTGGTTTCAGCAGCAAATGTCTGCGTGTAGGTTTAGAGATTTAACAAAGCAAAAAACTCAAGGTTCAGTGCACATACAGTCCAGGCTTCACTGTACTCATTATAATACCAAGGGAAGATATTTTTCTACAAAGTTGGAATGAAAACAAACTGTGACTGTACAAAATGTGTGACTTTATCTTGTAGGTTTTGGTGTAAAATGCAAATAAATCCCTTACATAAAGATAAAGCAGCCGCTTTACAAGCAGGACTTTACCTGCGTAATAATAAAACATTGACAGCACATATATGAGAATGTCCTCATGTAGACCAACATCTGAACCCTTTCCAAGCACTACAGGTGGCTTTTTTAAGATTATGAATTAATTGCAGTCACTGGCATTTGTTTTATACAAACTAGAACTGAAACAATTAGAAATTTCATCCCCAACTATTCATCATCAGTCAGTCCTTGAAGTCATTTTTTCAAGCAAAAATGACAAAACTTCAGTGGTTTCAGCTCCTCTAACAGGAGGATTCGCTGCTGCTTTTTAACATTGTCAACCGAGCATCTTTGGATTTTTGACTATTTGTTGCACAGAACAAGACATTTGAAGATGTCAACTTGGACTCTCACTTTAATTGATAGTGAAAATAATCCTTATTTACTGCCCTCATGCAAACAACTGATCAGACTGTCTTAACTGATCAGATTTAGTTAATATTGAGATGCATTTTTCAGCTCCACGATGTATTCACTCACACTTTTGTATTTCAATATAGTGGCCGCACTGTTTCTCTACTGTTCAGCGAAACTTTTAAAATGTTGCTTCTTCTTCAGCTGTAAGAGTATCAGGAGGGATTAGAGGAAGGAGATGTGGGTTCAGGTAGAGCAGGAAGGAGAGTGAATCAGGAAATAAACTAGAATAAGACAGAGTGCAGTGAAGAGGGAGCGTCATCCATCCTTACTCTGGTCAAACATAGGCGGGTTGTCATTGATGTCAGTGAGCGTGATGTTGACAGTGGTGGTACCAGCCAGCCCCCCCAGCTGGCCGCCCATGTCCTTGGCCTGGATGACCACCGTGTAGTTTTCTCTGGTCTCCCGGTCCATGTCTGCCAGAGACACACGGACCACGCCTGAGGAAGGAAACCAAGACCGAGAGAGAGGGAAGAGAGAGACACGTGAGGTGAATGAAAGGTCAGCAACAGAGAACTGGTGACACAGATTAGGGTCATGTGTCCAAGCGATGGTGTCCCGGAATGTCAACGCTCCCAGAGGCTGCATGAGTGATTTATAATTAAACCTGCCATTCATTTAAAGCTCCTGGATTAAACGCAACTTCATGATTGGGCTGCAACAGAGAAAACATCTCATTCAAACTGCTTAATATAAAGATTCTCAATGTTTTTTCATGGGATTATGTAATTCTTTGCACTTATATTTCATTCTTCAACATTGGTCATATAGAAAGTCATCAACTAATGTTATGTTACCCCGCTCAAACACACTTCAACATGTGGACGAGAGGAGCTGGGAATCAAACCGCCAACCCTCAAATTAATTTTCAACCTGCTCTACAATCTGAGCTATAGGTGACCCCAGTTTCCTGTTCCAGAATAATGGCCTGGAGACTACCTGGTTAACAGCAGGATCTATTTATATGTAATTCACTTCACATGGTTCTACATGTGTTTCAAAAACAGAAGACAGAGAAAGTGTCACTGTGGCAGCAGTGTAGCAGGATGACCGTGACGTGGTAATTAAATAACACAAACTTTGGCTGAAACTGACAATAAGATGAAGGACGGTAGCCTCTCGAAGACTAAATATGTTGGTTTCCATGGTCGGACAACAGAGCAACTCACTTGATCTATAAGAAGAAACCTTGCACTAACCAAGCTATTGCAGTACAACATGCCTCAACCTGGTAAACATCCAAGGATCTCTGCTTTCAGTTCACTCTCTCTGTTGTCTGGATGCAGTTTGTACGCTATTGTCAACAGTGCATTATTGTATTACTCCAAACATCCGTACATAGACAGTTTGGCCAAATGCAGCATAATCCAACCAAGGTGAAGTGTTTAGTGCTGAAGAGTAAGAAAAGCAGTGCAAGTCACAGTGCTGAGGGTTTCAGCCATGCATGTTGAAGTTTTACATGTGTTCCCAGCAGTCAGAGCCTTGGTGCTGAGCTGGTAGTGGAGTCAGGGAGGCTGACTGATAGTTGTAAAGCCACTCGTGTTGCAGTGATGGATGAACCTACAGCAGCAGCAGCAGTCTGAGTGGCTGCTGATGGGCAGCGCAGCCTGAGAGGTTTGGCAACAGATTTCTGTGCTGACAAACAAGGAAATGAGGCAGCTGTGGTAAACAATGCCCAGCGACTCTCTGCTTTTAGGAGACTAATGGATTTTTGGAAGTGGTAGCTTGAGTTATGAAAGCTGTTACCATGTGCTGCAGTGTAGCAGTTAGACATTAACTCAAGGAGTTTTAGCTCCTTATTTACACATTTTGTGTTCTTTATTGCTACAGTACCATCTGGCTTAATTTTCCTTATATTACACTATGTGGTATGGTATGTCCAAAAGTATGTGGACACCTGAAGTATGCTGTTGCAAATCAGCCTCCACTCTCCTTTCAGTCCTTCCACCACTTGTTGGAAAAAGGCTGCAGGGATTTCAGCCATGAGAGTACCATGTGGAGATTAACTTAAGTTAGCATAAAGACTGGAAGCAGAGGGAATAAGATAGCTTAGCTATTTTCCATAGTTAAAGGTTAATTTTTTGCACAGATTAAACAAACAAGATGCACTGTGGTACTTAGTGATCTTAAGAGCTGTTTGTAGATGTAGCTTTAACAATTAGCTGTTTCCACCTGCTTCAGGTCTTTATGCTAAGCTAAGCTAATTGCCTTTCAGTTACAGGTCAGTAGGCTGCAGAGACATGACAGTGACATCAGTCTTATTATTTAACTCTCAGCAAGAAAGCAAATAAGCTTAATAATATGTTATAATGTATTTCACAATGGGATTGGTTGTTAAATGATTGGCCCAGTGAAGTATATTTTAAACCTGTGAACTTTGTCTTGCAAGTCTTGAACCACTTGATCACTTCACTGCGAGAGGCCGGCTGCCTGTTTTATTCTGGCCTCAACAGAGAAGTCACACTTGGAGCTTAGCGCATCTTTTTAGGAGTGCAAGGAGTCTGAGACACTGCAAGTCGTAACAAAAGAGCGGCGTGTTTCAGACGAGTGTTTGGTAGTCTCATAGCAACAACAGGAGCCCTGCTGAGCTTCCCACATTCAGAGCCGGTTGGTATACACAAGGGCTTAAAGTGTGGACTGCTAAAATCAGACTGGTGCAATTACAGTGCGGTGCAGTGTTAGAAACAAGGTGGGCAATTAACAGTAGCTGTCAGCCAAGTGTTTGTAAATCCTGACTGTCAGTGGTAGTTTGTCGACTTTATCAGGTCATCTGACATCATTCATACTTATAAAACATTCACATGGAGCTCATAAAATAGTTAAAGTGGCTGGTGAAGTTTGAAATCCCTCAGACTCAGTATGTGATGGATTAAAATGCTTGTTTCCCTGGTTACAGATTGAGTGTTTTAGAGGGAGTTTTGCAGCATGTGTGAAGTCGTACCAGACTTGGCATCCACAGAGAAGTAAGGCTGGCCCTCCAGGATGCTGTAGACCACACGAGCACTGTTGCCATAGGTGGGGTCGTCGGCATCTGTGGCGGTCAGCTGGATCACAGATGTTCCTGCATAAACATAGAGGTAGAGATGAGGACGAGTGGACGAAATGAGAAGAGGAAGAGGTGGATGAGGAGGAGAGAGAAAGATCAGCTACACCCATGCCATCATTTGAATCAAAGATATCGTTTTGGGTGGAGTTTTTCCATCTTTGTTTGGAGCGGCTCCAGGAATAAACTATGCTTATTTACTTCGAAGTAACCACAAAGTAGGTTTATGAATACTGAATGAAGCAGATGGAGACGAGCCTGCGAGAGCAAACGACAACGATGACTCTGCAAGGCGATTATGTATTTTGCTTTTGTTCACCACGGCTGCAAGTTCCCAGCTGCTCCCTTAAAAACAAACACCTCAAACATGCACAGACAACGGTTTAGTTTCTGTCTCCATCCATCCGTCTGCACACATATCCCCATAATCACCTATTTTGGACATTTCGGGTACAGATGCCTGGTAGGGGCCATCCAGAAACCTTGGCTCATTGTCGTTGATGTCCTGGATCTTAACGATAAACTCGGACTCCGGCTCCAGAGGCCTGTCCGTCAGGCGGTTACGGGCCTGAGCACGGAGGACGTACTGGGACTTCACCTCCCGGTCCAGCCTCTGGATGGCGTGGATGTCACCCGTGCTGTCATCGATGGTGAAGGTGGTGCCCGCGCCCTCGCCCGTCAGGATGTACTTAATTGAGCCGTCGCCTTTATCCATGTCTGAGTGGAGCTGCGGAGATGTTCACCAAGAGAAGACATCTCAAGGGGTTTGAAAGTAGCATGGGACAACTAAAAGGTTCACATCTGTTCCCAAATGGCAAGTCTCAAAAATCATGATAACAAATCCCAGAGAAAACTACATCAACACTATCAATGACATCAAGTATAACAGTGAGTTAAACCAATGTAACAGACATATGGTGCAGTGACATGTTTTTGAGGACATTTAATTAGGTCACATCCGCCAGTTTTAGAACAATGCAGCAGCACGATGGTCCTAAACACGCAGACGAGACGACTGAAGGACTTTTGGGGCCAAACAGTGGAAAGTTCTTGATCTGAGTCCATCTGAAAATATGTTGAGTATGGTTCAGGCCTGGTAGAGCATAATACCAAGTGTGTGCTGATTTCTGGAGCCGGTTAAGAGAAATGGATCCGCAATCTTCATCAATTGATTGATGATTTAAGTTATATGTCAACAATAAAACAAAACCATCTTTGGTTGCAGCGTCTTCAATCTGATATGAACGCATTTCTCTATATTATTGTCCACTAAAAGTCTTTGAACCTGTGGTAAATGAACAGTAGATGTCCATTGGTGGTGTGTGCTTGTATCCGTACCTTAATGCTGTAGCTGTAAGTGGACATCTAATCACAGCTTAGAGCCCGATTGTTGCCATGGGCCCTGCAGTGCAATCAGAAGCCTTTTGTGGCCTGTAAGTGCAAATGCCAGCCTGTTGATGTGCAATCACTCCTTACTTTGTACTTAGAGGGTCTCTGCCAGTGTGATGGAAGTACTCATCATACGCAGAGTGGGATTAAATGCCCCTATTGACGTCTGTCTTGTGTATAATCAACACACAGTGAGCACAAAACACTGGCAAAAATTACCCCGCTGACTCTAAACGTTACTCCTTTCACGATGCTCGCTTTGGCCTTCGGTCGTTTGGAGCCACTAAGTGAAATGACCACGCTGAGGTTGTCGAACTGCTAAAAGTTTGAAGCTACAGCACCCATTGTTGTTATTCTGGTGATAGTTCAGCAGCAATCTTCACAATACCTATCATTCCCCGAGCGGCAGACAATACAGCTTTTCCTATCTCTTCGGACAGTGTGCCCACCTGCATTCTCTCCTGCAAAGCGCCGCGCAGCCCAGCTCAGCCCAGAATATATTTTTTAATCAACACCCCATTGTGGGCTTCAGCCCCGTGTCTCGAGGTGATATATCTCAGCATGATGCCTTCCCTCCGCTTTATCCACCTTCTCCTGCTCTGATCCTTCCTTTCCATCCAGGCCTATGAAAAGAGGGAGTTTGACACTCAGGCTATCAATTACCTGCTCGGTCTCAGCCCCGACCCAAAGCCCAAACCTCCGACATCTCCACCACTCTGAATACTAAGCTGAGGGAAAAAGAAAAACCCTCGTGGGGGAGGAAACAGTACGTGTTTCTCCTGCTTTGTCATATCCGACAATGCCTTTTTCCCTTGAGTGGCTCTCTGGGTAGTAGCCTGGCCTGTCAGAATCACTTATTTCATTCAGCTTGGAAAAATTAGGGTGGGCGGCTTGAAAAGAATCACTGAGGAAACACTAAATGGGACAGAAGAGGAGTTAAGATGGAAGTGAAAATGCTACAGAACTGAAAGGAATATTTCATACCAGATAAGCAGATGCAGTACTATTTCTAAAGCACTGGTAGCACTCTCTCAGGACTTGTTACTCTTCTATCTGGTCGGACCATGTGACTTTTTGGAATTCAGTATTTTCCTCGGTATTCCGGAACAGTGGAGGGGAAATCGTTCCAGAGCATTAATTAGGCAGGTTTGCATCATTTCCAAAGGGAAATTTCAGATGATGAGCGGTTAGTACCGTCGTCCACAGAGTCGGCAACGGCAAATTCAGTCAAAGGTTTTGAATCAGTGTTTTTAGGATTTTGGGAAATGAAAGTCTTGACGGCACAGAGAGATCTGACATCCAAGTTCTGACAGGATGCTCTGCAGGAACAAGCATTTACATTAGACTGTTTGAACCTGGACTGTCTGTGAAGGTGTCAGACGGACCCATTCATACTGTTTTAGGGAGTCATTGCTTATTCAAGGGGGGCAGTAAGCACTGGACTGAAAACTACATTAGACATCCAATGTTGTATTCAATCGTGCTGGGAAAAAAAAGAGCAAATTAGTATTTTATCTGTATTAATTCAATTCAAAGTTCATCTAAAGCTAGAAAAGCAGACCGATTTACTGTAACAGCTATAGCACTTAGAATTAATTAACAATTTTCAAAAACAACAATTTTTTAAAAGTGGCAGTAATTTATTGATGATAATTTCCACTCATGTTAATAATGATGAACGTCTGACAGTTAAAGCTGAAAGGTATCAGCTGTCCGTTACAGTTTCACTAACTGATGCAACAAGCTACTGCTCTGCCCTGAATGTCCAAATACGTTGATCAAGGTGATAAAAATACTGACTGGATTGTGCTGAATGGTCTAACTGAAGGGTTCTGACCATTAATCATCTGTTATCTGTCAGTTAGCAACTGTGAGACTCTCCAGCTGAAATGTACTGGAATACGACAAGCGCAGGCAGCTAGCACTGGATTATTTATGTACAATACAGACTCTACATTGTGGTTTCTGTCCAACAGCAAAGTCATGAAATCTTTAGCTTTAAACGTCATAACAACGCAGAGCTGCATTTCTTTCCATAAACTGTCTGATGTTTAGCAGAGAACAGTTTAATTTGTAGTTGAGCTAACCCGCGAAGAGAAGCCGGCTAACAGCATTTATCATTTTATGTAGGACAACTGGCCACGGAGATGTCAAAGCGATGGGATGTTTTATGTTTCAAATGGGTTGTTTTTGCAGTGATGCGCTCTGGCCGAATGGCCTACGTACAACTCAAAAAGCTTCACCAAAGAAGAGCTTTTTGATGATGTAATAGCAATTTTCATTGCAGTTTGCAAGATTGTTGTGTCTCTGTGCTGATGATGACTGGCCTTACAACTATTGATCAAATGTTCAATTCACTTTAGCGACCGAGCGATCAAAGTGCTCCTTTGTGAGCATCCCTCTCCTGCTCTTTTCAGAGCATGTCGGTTGTGTTGCAGACGTGCCGTCCATTTCTGTGGACGGGGGCAGGCTGAGTGAGGCCTCGGTTCGAGTCAGTTAACTCAATCACTGCTTTCTGGCTCTGGTTCAAAGTGGACAGGAGCGAGGCTTAATATGGATGCGGTGCATCCAGGGATTAAATTGGGATTTTATTTATTTATTTGTTTTCAGGCATTGAAGTTTGCTCCTGCCCACCCATGATCTCCTTTTTTGCATTCATGCACTCGGCTCTGGCCTAGCAGCAGATGACCTGTAGGCTGCTGAGCTCCTCCATAGGTCTGTTCGTTTGGACTGTTTGAAAGTTGGGGTTGAGATCTCTTTGCAACACCCACACTGATGCACGTCACACACAAGTTGCTTCAGTGTAGGTGTTGCAAACACAGAGGCTCCTTACACATCAGATGCACCTTGTCGAAAGGTCATACAGGAAACTACTGCCCCCCTTCCAGCCCAGAAATCTGTGGACTTCGCATTTCTTTAGGTTCTACCTGTATGTGTGCATATGTGCATGTTCACACTGTACAGCGTGTAGCCAGCACTGACCTTTCCAATATAAAGTGGTTCCAGTCCAGTGTACTCCTCCAGGACAAAGAACTGGTTCCACACCCAGCCTCTCTTCACCCTCTGGAGTAGTGCTGAGCTGCCTGCGTTCTCCTCCTCTGCAGGCGTACCCAGGAGGCTGTGAGGCAGAAGGGTCAGCATGCCAAGGGCCACAGGAAGCAAAGTGCTGGCAACTGCTGGAAGATGCAGTCGGCCTCCCATTGTTAAACGCAGAGTAGTATTTGAAAAAAGACTGTTCCTCTCTCTTCACGTGTGCAGTTGTTCCTGGTTCTCCTTTTTCTCGCTGCTGTAAGAGGAAAAAAAGAAGACAAATGAGACCGAGACTCATGTCCCTTTCGACAGCATCATCCTTTTGTTGTGCCCCAGTCTGTGATGCGCTGTGGGAGACCTGCAGATGACACATATTCACATATTCTTTTCTCCTGCTTCCAGATAAGCCCTTCACTACTGAGTTTTTGTTGAGTTGTTGTGAGCTGGGTGTGCTTTATCACAGCTGAATGAGCGGCTTCTTGCCAATGATGTTATGTGGAGGAGGAGAGGAGGTAACATAAGAAGAGAAGAAGACAGGGACAACAGGTATAAAACAAAACAGTGTCATGCTGCCACTATAATACTATAAAAGAGCAAAAGAGTGGGTTCCAGAGGCAATTAGCTTAGCTTCAAGATTCAAGATGTTTATTGTCACTCTGGTTGCACAAGTGCAGTTGTGTGAAGTACTTTCATTTGGAATATACGTGCTGGAGCTACTTATTGGCGAACAACAACCAGGAGCGGTGATTTCTTCTTGAAGCCGGGCAACCACAGAAGGTTTGGCATGTTTGTTTATTGATTAAACAAATGAGATACACTGTGTTAATTGGTTTAAAGGTGTTGGTGTCAGGCTAGCAGTTCCCCCCTGCGTTCAGTCTTTGTGCTAAGCTAGGCTAACTGCCAACAGCTTAGTTCCATAGCTAACACACAAACATGAGATGAAAAAAAGTGTATTTTCTGATCATTTTCCTTCAGCTGTCTAACCTTGTCATGATCACCTGAATAAATTGACATATAGCCACTTTTGTTGGAGGCTGTAGGAGAAAAACGAAAAAAGAAATAATTATGCAGGTTGTCCACCACCCTCAGCTTCTTTCCCTCCACCGTAGGACAATCGGGCATTTCATATTAGTAAAAAAAAAAAGGAAAAAAGGAAGTGCATCCACACTCTTTCTCTTCCTTGTTCCTCTTCCTGTCACAAGGAGAGGTGAGCTCCTTCACACCTCCTGTACAAGGCCCGGGGGTGTGATGTTCTGAGACTGTAGTGTTTCCGTTAACACCCCTGTACACATTTACTCACACCATGTTCTACGTGTCTGTCAGCGCTGCACACCACTCATTACAAGTGCACTGTGTTTTTTTTTTTTTTTTCCCCCGATGGTATTGCATGGATGTTGGATTTCACGCCTCTAAATGCAGTCTCCCTCTGCGTTGCTCTTTCTGATACGGACATCATAGGAATCTTTAAGATCAGCGAGGTCAATTCCGTGAATTTGATGCAGGAGATGCTTTTTAAGGTTACCCATCGATTTTAGCTGATCAATACTTGTTCACATGCAGCGCATGGCACCAACGCTGCCCGTTTCCATCTGCATCTTATTTTTATGTATAAGGAGGACGGCAGCATCTGCCCGCTTTTCCTGCATTAACGAGCTCGGGGGAAAATAGGCGGATTTACGGTCAAAAGGCAAAGAAAAAGCAGCGAGAGGGGGGGAGAGAGGGGAAAGAAAGGCAAGGAGGCCGTTAGCAGGGGGAGATGGAAAGTTTGGGGCTGAAAAAAAGCAGCGGAAGAAAGAGAGACTGTTTGACTCATGGGTTGACTCCATTATGTTTTGTAAGAGAGAGTGCATTGTGCTGTGGTAGACTCTCTGAATCGCCAAACTCAGTTAATCATTGTTGAAGAAGCACAAAAGGCAGGGAAGGGTGGGGGGCGTGGCTGCATTGTCAGCAGGAGGCTGGCCCGAGTGTGTGTGCATGCTGGTGTGTGTGTGTGTGTGTGTGTGTGTTTCTGGGCATCCTCTGCAGAGACAACCCCTGCGAGAGCTGCTTGGCAGGATTGCTGACACTTGACCTCGCTGCTCCCCCTTTTTTTCGGCCCATTCAAGCCGCCTGGTTGCCATTATGAAGTAAAATTAGCTCCCTGTTCTTCACCCACAAACCCTCGGCCTCGCCCCTCAGCTCCTCCCCTGAAAGGTCACAGCTTGCACTCGAGCATTTTGCTCCATTTTGTCGTCCCTAATGAGGTGACATGCAACTCAATTGTGCTGGCAAAACATTTCACACATCTTTCTCCTGCTAATCTTATGGCATTTCACTTGTTTAAAGAAAAGGCAGCTGGCGTTTGCCACACAAGCTGTGACTCGAAGGGATGGGAAGATGAAGGGATGAGGAGCGAGGTGGAGGGTGGAGGAGCAATCATATGAAAAAGCTTTGCCAGAATTAAGGCGAAGAGGTATTTTCCCACCAGGCTGAAACACTCTGCCCTGGTTGAAAATCTGCCTTTGTATTCAAAAGAAAATGCCACAATTTAGAGTTGTTTGTGTGTAAGAGAAAACAGGTAAAGAAGCATCCCATTTTTTTCTGCTTCGAAAAGAAACCCCTGAAAGAAAAGGTGTTTGTTGAGTTGGAGGAAGAAATTGAGTGACAGTGGGAGAGACGGTGATTGTCGGGGGAGCAGCTGGTGTGACAAAATGATGGGCCATATTGTTGTATCATCTTACTCCAAGTCCACCTGCTGCTCCATTAACTGCAATCTGACAACAACTGACTATATCAAACTGCACGAGCGAGCGAGGTGAATGTTTCCTTCCAGCGGAGGAAAACAAACAGGAAACACCTGCCACTGTACGACTGACTGACCACCGCTGGGCTGAGGCAGCATACAGAACTGCACTGACATCAATGACTCGCTAATGCCCAAATTAACAAGAAAAACCTTTTTCCATTCTGTCTAATTACTACAATACTATTGGATGAACCTCAAAGCGTATACAGACTGAAATGAGTTTAAAAGTTAACTGACGGACTAAAAGTTCAGATTCTTCAGACAGCTCCTGATTTAAATCGTGCATTAATTTTGCTAATTTTAGGATTTCCTGCTTTTATTTTGTTTATGTGATAGCAACGTTTTCATTTTATAGACCAAGTGATTCATTGATTAATCATTTGGTCCAGTCGTCGGGTTATCAAAAACCTCAACCGAGCTCCCATTCACCAGTGAGGCAACACTGTGTGTGGTACATTGGTATGGGTTGGCCCTGTTTAAGTGCTATGTGGAGCATTATTAAGTGTTAATTTCACAGCAGCCATGTCTGCGCTGCACTCACCTCAGCTCTAAAAAGAGGCCTCCCAGACTGTGGAAAAGGTCCTTTTAAAAACTGGGTGGACCCATGAAAACGGGTTCCACCCACCCCGGCAGGGCAAAACGTCACGGCCAATTTGTTAACCACAATTGATTTTGCACGGTGGAAAGTGCGAAGGCTCTGCGTATCTCTGACCCAGGCGGGGAGCTGCATCGATGCACTTTCTTCAGATGCAGAAGCTCCGGCATGAGAAAGCATCTTTCAATAAGCCGAGTACAGTAAGCCGAGCGGCTGCTGTTGCAAAATGTAGAAGGTTTTCTTAAATACAGCTGCTGAATCTAATTTCACTTCCCGGGCCGAGTGCTGAGCGTGACAAGCCCCAGTTCCTCAACGAAGCGTAGTTTTTTAATTTCTGAATGCTAATATTTATTTACTTATTTACACGTAATTAAATTCAGACTCTGCCGCTGCGCTAGCTTTTAATGAGCAGGCCGTCCCCGCAGTATGGCCTCTGGTATGTTTTGCTTGAGTGTACAAAGATTGAATAAAATGACCAGGTCTTGTGGTTTCAAAAGCAAAGGGTCTATAGCGTCACCGCCTGCAGCATGGACCCGGTTTCCTCAGCCGGCTCACACGGAGAGACGGCAGCCTTCAAAGGCAGAGCCAGGCTAAGGGAGGTGTGTATTCTGGCCAAACTCTCTCAAGATCACACAGCTGTTTGTGTGTGTGTGTGTGTGTATGAATATGAGTTCTCTGTGGATGCAGAGCATGCTTATGTGTGTGTGTGTGTGTGTGTGTGCGCTACCCTCTATTCGTCCTCATTCCTCTAACCCTGTCCCCCCTCAGGACAGAGACACTGGCATGGGGCAGGCTTTGAACCTGCCTCTGCCGTGCTCTCTAATTGCAGGGAGCTCCCGGGGCCTCGGTCTGTGCAGCTGTGTGCGCCGCCACCGCTGTGCCGTGACGAGCGTCCCCCTCCCCGCGGCTCGTTTACTGTAAGGTGTTTTTAATTACTCGTCTCTCTCTCTATATCAGCCTTTGTGCTCTGGGTGAGCTTCACAAGTTAGTTCAGCCCTCTGCTTCTGTTTCTGTAATAACACGGACCAAAAACAAAGAAGCCTCCTTCTATTTTCTACTACATCTGCGTTATGCCTCTGTTATTGTATCATTCAAACTCCACACTTATTTTTAGTTGTCTCTCCGATTCCTTAATCCTTTCTCTCGTTTTGGACTCGCTCCCTCTCCTCCCCTTCCCTCGCCGATGCATATTTAGTTCATTCATCGCTCGGTGGAGGCCATAAAAGGAGCCTTGTCATTTATGGAGAAATTAAATCACACAAACTGGCATTCATCCCAGGCACTGGTGCATGGAAGTGATGTCACCATGCATAAGCGTCATCTGGAAAAGTTTGCAATCAGTGTCGCTCCGCCGCAAATTAAACAGCAGCGTCTCGAGGACGGATCCTTTCAAATTAATATCGAACTCGTAATCGCTTTTGAATTTTGGGGTTTTTGGGTGAACGGGGTCCATCCTCCACATGGCGACAGCTGGGGAATCCTGCCCTCTACTGGACCGTTTTTCGTGTCCTGGAATGTCACGTGGAAAGATATCTCAACCACAAGCAACATCACAGAAACCTGAAGGGTGGTGTTAACATGGAGGCGTGCGCTCACTGCTCATCTTTCAGAGGATCCTTCACAGCCTCTTGCTGACACTGATAATAGCAAGAAAAGTCTTTCGCCCCCGACGAGAGCACACATGCCAATCTAGTGTCTTATTTGTCGGCCTGAGCTTACAAGACGGGGATAGCTTAATGGGTTTTACAGGGGAAAAAAATGAATCTGTCCTCATCTCGAGAAACTAGAACCTTGGCTCAGGCTGAGGAATAAGGTCTGAATGCCAAACAGAGGTCCGTATAAAGCAGATAGGCATTCCTCTCCCTCAGCATGACTTGTTTGAAGTAGCGACAGTGCAGACGTGCTGAGAATCGGAGCCACGCTTTGAGCCTGAGCTCGTGTTCACAAAAGTTTTTTAATGTGCTACCAAACCAAGCCCCCTCCCAGCTGAGGCAGGGCTCTCAGAGTAATCACCGTGACCTACTTTTGACAGCCAGACATGCGATATATATGTTTCTGTAAACATTGTTTATCAATTAGCAGATAAAAAAAACTATTGATTGAGTGCAGTCTTGAAGTAGCGCTTCCACCTCGTGTCTCACTCATCTCAGCAGTCTCCATCTCAGTTACAGCTGACAAATCCCCAGTCACCCTTAAATCATCCTCAACACTCCCTGTTTACAACTTGAAAGTATTATTGGCGTTTCTCATTGGCACTGTTGTGTTCAAAACATGACCGGTGAAAGTCAAGGATCATTTTTTTTCTTTTTTCTTTTTTTTTAGCAAAAAAATTCCACACCTTACCTTTTTCCTTTTCAACTTTATTCCTCTTTCTCAGTCCTTCTTCTTTGAAAAATGCTCGTTTTTCTTCTTCTCTTACCACTTTGTTCTTCTTTTCCCTGCACGCTCGCTAAATTTCCCTTGTAAAAGTTGTGAAACTACTGCCTGCAGTGCATCAGTTTCCCTAAAGTCACCTTGAGTCCACGCTCCCTCTCACTGTCCTCTTTGTAAAGTTTTCCCTCTCTCCATCTATATATAAATATATATATATATGTTCTCTTGCTGCCTCTCTTCTGTCAACCCTGCCGTCTGCCTCTCATAGCTGTCTGCACACTCTCATCCCTGGTGTTGACTGTCTGGGTACCCAATCAGACTAAAGGACCAATTGTCCCCCTCTTTACAATCAGTGGGACGGCCTCCTCTGGCTCCAGCGCGATCCAGCCATCTACAACCGCGGGCATGGGAAGGAGCAGGAGACGGGGGAAGAGGTGGAGAAAGAATAAGAAGAGGAGGGCAGCGAAAGAGTCAAAGGGGGGTAGATTGACAGCAGGATAGGGGTGAAAATTACAGCGAGAGGGGGGTGGAAATCAAAGAGGTGGCAAGCAAGGGATGCAGGAATGAGAAGAGAGATAGTGAGCGGTGGAGGGAAATGCTCCTGAACGCACCATAAAAGCAACTCATTTCATCTCAGGGTATTTGCAAGTGAATAAAGTGACCAACATGGTGGGTGAAGAACTCGGGAGAGTGTGTGACGGCTCGGAGTGTGTGTGTGTGTGTATGGAGATTGCCGGGAGTGCAGGGTCCTTGGATTGCTGACCAGCGAAGTAGAAAACGCAAAGGATGAGAGGAAAAAAAAAAAAAAAAATCACCTTCCCTCTCACTCCGGCGAACCTGCCCTAATGCATTTTAATGAGCCAGTGTTGTACACGGCTGGATCTGTAGAGGGATTTATGGGCATAAAAGATGAAGCTTTAAACTGCATTATATTCCTCTGCTTGCCCAGTCAGAGTCAAAGCAATTAGTTTTCCAAATTGGCAAAAAGATCCTGAAAAATTAGGTGCACGCCAGTACGCACAAAAAGCGCAGCGGAAGATTAGTCATGGTCACGGAGATCTGATCCCTGTTTAGCACTGAGCGAGAAAATAGCAGTGTTTCATTTAAGCAATCATGGAATTAATGCAGCAAAAAGAGGTTTTCAGAGTTGAGTCTGTTGCATATATCTCCTCAGGAGGAGGAGGACGGGGAAAGTGAAATCATATTGGAGATGTACTCAACCATGTTTAAACAGAAATGAGAATATATTACACAGAAACAAGAAGAGTTCCAGGCTGCTGCTCGGGTCCTTATTTTGTGTTTTTTCATTATATAGCCTGAACTGTTTTCATATTATATTTATAGTCAAAATAAAGTGACGGAGCTCCACACATAAGCTGGCAAAGTTTGGAGTTTCTCCACTATTCATAGCCCATTGGGACAACTTTGCTCTTTTTTTTCCACTCGACAGCCCTTTGACTCTCCTTAATCTTCCTGACAGAGTAATTTGGTGTGTTGTACAGCTCTAAAAATACAGATGAAGGCTGTTGTCACCCTCGGAGCCAGATGGTCAAAAGGTTGTACTTCTCCATCGGTTCAATATGTTTTTTCTCTCTCCCACTCTGTCCCTTTCAATATGTCTTCTTTCTCATTTGGCAGGTCATTCTTCTTCACCACTGGCCGCCCCCCCCCCTTCCCCACTGCCCTCCCCATCGTCTTTGTCTCTTTGAAGACCTGACTGGTTAGCGCCCCAGTCAATCTGTCAGCGAATGCTTGACTGGACCCCCAGAAAAAGGCAGGGGCTCCCTCTTTGTCAGGGCGGGCCACAGAGAGGGTGGCATTCAGGCCCATTGAACAGCACCTTCCATCACTGTGGCAGAGCAGAGGATCGTAATTGGCAGAACAAATTGAAGCTATAGGGCTTATGGAAGGGCCTCTGTCTGTTTTAAGTCTGTTATGGTGGTAGACGTCTGGAAAACAAGTCCCTTCGGGTCCCTTCACAAAGGCCCAGATCCGCCGTAGAAATAGATTGGATACAGTCATGTTCTGCATGTTGCTGGACTTTGGTTTTGTGATAGTATGCAGGATGTTTTAGGGTTACGGTGCTTTCACGCATCCGAGCAAGTACGCCTTCTCTTAAGGTCTGGCTTATACAAGCCATGACTTGTCGGTCACCACGGAGTACCGTTCACCAAGACTTACAACGGATTGTTCAGGTCTTTCATTAGGAAAGCAGATTTCATGGTTGTTAGAGTTACATATCCTCTCTGGACAAGTATCCTCTCAATTACCATGTCTTAACACTTCATTAATCAGTCTAACATTATCATCTTGTTAGGGATTTTTTCCCATTTGTGACTTAAGTATCTGTCTGCTCTGATAACGTTTTCACTTGACACATACAGTAGGTAGGCAAGTATACAGAGAATGACCATTCTGTTTATATTAAAGACAAATATCTATTATACTATAATACTATCTGGTATCCTAGTATCGGAAAGTAATAAACAATGCAAATTTTCCACAGAAGAACATTTTTGTTTGAACAATGACTTTCGATTAAACTGATGATCAAAATAGTTCCACCTCCACTTTCCGTCATATTGTTATCCTGCAGATTTTAGCCGCCAGACTGTTAGATTCTGTCAGTCAATTAATCAATTTATGGACTACTTTTACCTCTCGGGAAATGCATGAAAGCTCAGGTTTAAGTTTCCATGTTTGCATCGCTGTTAATTGTCAGCGAAGGATCCTCATGGTGTGAACTTGGCATTTGCCAAATGCTGTAAGGGTTTGCTCAGACGTCTGCTCAGTCTGTTCTAAAGCGTTTGCTTCCTCATCCTTTTAGAAGGCAGAGTTTAGCAGCTAGCATTGCAAAATAGGTAGTTAAGTTAGCCAACATAGCTATTATTGTTGCTTCATTAGCGTTAGCTCTACTACAACCCAAAGTCAACTTTTTATACATTCCTACAGTTTTCTTTACAGGGTCAGACAGGTGCTGTTAGCACTGACTGGGACAGGGATTAAATTGATCGAAGTGGTCTTCATTTGGCTGATCTAGGCTGTATTTGTATAGCTCATTCACAGATTCCTTCTTTCTGTCATGTTACACTCTTCCTCTCCTGGTCCCTTCCACCCACAGTGTCTATTTATCTAATTATCCCTAGCAGCCAAGACTTTTCCCGATGGTTTCAAGAGCACAACACCCCCTGCTGAAAACATGCTCCCTGAGCTATGACCACCACTGCTTGTCAGATGGCCCACTCGCTCTGAACCTGCACAACTCGATAACAACCCCACTTTCAATAGCCACCACCAACAAGTCTCAGATGTGGTCAATTGCGTCGCCAACTAAGTAGACATTTTTGAGATCTATATCCAGAGAATACTTCATGAAATACACTCTCCCGACCCTCTCTCCCAAGATTGAAGCTTAAATAAGCTCTTAATTGTGCTGCTTATCCAATAGCAAATTAAAAATAATGACAACAGTTAGGTGCACTGGATTGATGAAAAATACAGCCTAGGAAGATAATACCCTAGTTGCCCTTCTTTACCCTCACTTGCCAACAGCCTTCAGACGGAATAACCTAAACAGAAGCCACTCTCATGCAGTGTATTGCTTTGCCACCAAAACCACCACTAGGGGAAAGCATGAAAGAGGGTGAGGTTTCAGAAGAACACGATGACAGAGCGCCAGAAAGGGGGAGCAAAGCCTCCATGTCATCTAAGATAAGAAGAGCAGCTCTCTTCCCTTCTGCCTGAGATTAAAAATGGCATGGCGCAGAACAAGCCCGAGTACAAAGAGCTCTTCTTTGTCTTTGGGGTGTGCAGTCAAGCCTTTTCATGTCTGATTTCGGCTACAGGTCGAAACAAAGGGAAATTAGACGGGGAAGTCGCTGCGTCTTTGTGGGTGGAGACGCACACGTCAAAGGAGGATTTGTATACACGAGCCAAGTTAACAACTGAAGCAGTAACCTTTACAGTAATTGGCGGAAAAGACAAAAGTAAGACGTTTGGCCTTAATTGTGAGACATCAGAACTGGCACAGGGTCGAAAGAGTGAACCGTGACATTAACTGTCCGCCTGGCATCATCTGGCTTCTTGCGTTGCGTGCTCTCGTCTCAGACAAGCTGTGTCTTTCAAGATCCCATTTTCCTGGTGACCTTTTCACCGTTTCCCCCCTCCCGTGTCTGCGCTACGCCACCTCGGCTGGGTATTGGCTTTCACTCCGCCGTGTTAAACTTTGCCATCCGCGTGCAGCTTGTTGCAGAGCCTCCGCTGTGACAAGCGGCGGCGTTCTGTTTGGGATAAAAGGCTCCCCGGGCTGTTTGATGCGGTATTCCAGTGTGGATAGGCAGGGACTTGGCCTTGATGAGCTGACAGGAGCTGAGGAGACGTGGGGCCTCGAAGCAGCAGGACCACAAACCTCAGGAACTGTGTGCCGTGCTCTGATATTTACCCCTCCCTGTTCTGTCATACCTCATAACCCCTACTCTGTGCTCTGTCCCTGTGACCCTGTCTGCTGAATCCTAAATGAAAGACTAGAGTAACTTTTGAAGTATAAATTAAGGGGGACCACATGTGTTGTGGCTGATGCAAGCAACAAACACACAAAAAAACATGACACGCCTGAATTATGAATTTATTCATATGTATTCTGTCTGCAGTCTTTTTCCTGCTTAATTATTTACATGTGGCAAATGAAAATGAATGCAGGAAAAAAACATGTTTCTCCAAATGAGAAATAACATCCCGCTCCAGAGCATTTTCACTCAGGCCGTGGCAGCATGTGGGACGTTTTATTTTTTTGGAAGCATAAAAGAGCTTAATTAACCTAAACTAAACTAATGGGAACAATATCTCGGGTTCAAAAGGGCTCATGTCCCTTAGCAAGTGCACGTGTCTCATATCAGCAGGTTTGGCTGAGTCTCAGTCTCTACCCCCACTTCCCAGAGTCAATAGAATAACAATTAGAGGGAGTGCGCGCGCTCCATTACATGTTTGGTATGCGGGGGGTGTATGCACAGGCAGCCACGTCTAACCAGAAACAAACACACACAGGATAAACGTCTCCTTTGTTGGTTTCCGTGTGTTTGTAGTTCCACACTGATTCAGTGATCACAGGAAGAAATAGTTCAGCGGGGGTTTAAACAACACCGTCCGCCACTCTCCTTCCACCTCGAAACAAACCTGGCTTATCACAGCGGAAAAAACTGCGCTTCCTGTCGAAGCTGCGTGCGTGAAAACTTTCCATTTTCTTTTCCAGCCACATAAACACGATAAATCCAAAGAGAGGAAAAGAACAGGAGCTGCAGCTGGAGGAGAGGAGGCCGTATTCGTTCGTCTCCGAGAGAAGCCCGACGATGTAGATGAAGCTGTCGCCCAATCTTGGCTAACTACCGGTGCATGAAAAAATCAATTAGGAAAGTTATGAAGTCCCCCCTCCACCTGGAGTCTTGCTACGGAGGACTGTAGCAGCATGCTCGGTCGAGCTGTGTGCAGGATAACACTTTTTTTCTCTGTCACCTGGCAACTAAAAGCTTCAAAGGACCCGTTCATCTGAGAAGGTCTCAGATCCACAAAACCTCTGCTTTGCCACTGCCTTTATTCTTATAATCACGCTATCTGGGGGGTCAGAGAAACTTGGACCGTATACTGTGAACCCTTTTACCAAAGAACATGACTTTCTCCTCTGTGCTCTTAGCGATTATGTTGAAGACTCCCATGTTGGTGACTTCACAAGATACCGCTGGCTAAGAGGTGTGTGTGTATATATACGTGTGTGTGTGTGGCTTCGTCTGCAGCAGCCAGCGCCTGTGCACCCTCATGCGACTGTGCACCAGGATAAAGAATAGAGCATTAGCACTAAGCATCCTGTCTGAACACAAGATGATGGAGGAGGGGTAATAAGGACAGAATGCATTATGGAGGTGAACACTGGAATACAACATTAACCAGAACTGATTAACGCTTTTGGTCTTTGGTTTTAAAATTTTTTTCTTACTTCAGTTTGGCTCAGTGCAGATAAAGAGCTACACGTTAAAGGCTGCTTTATTCCATCATCTGAGAGATTATTTGCATTTTGTTTTTAAACTTTAAGCATGATGAAGAGTCTACAGCTGTGCTGGCAGGGAGGCTGTGCTAATACACAACAACAATGCTAACTCTCTGAAGTTTAGCTGGTAGGTTTTCTTGTTCACCATCTTAGTTGAGCATGCTAGCAGGTATTTCAGGCCATGAACCAAAGTTCTGGCAAAAATAGTCACTTTGGCCTGTTGATGGCAGTAGATGAAGGCTACATACGCCACCGATGTGTGTGTCTGTGTGTGTGTGTGTGTGTGTGTGTGTGTTTTTCATGTGATATACAATTGGGAGTCTGCACAAGGTGGTTGTATTTTGAAAATTGACCACATGCTCTATGCCGTTCATGTGTCTGACTTCCTGTCTGACTCGATCTGCTCGGTGCAAAGTTGTCAGCTTCATGGTGCCACTGGAGAAAAATCTACGGGATCACCAAACTTCATCAGCTGGGGATGTTGAATCAGTGCAGTAGTTGCTGAGATATTTCAGTTTGGACCAAACAGACCAACCTACACATTTTCATCCTTCAGTTTGATTTTCCACAGATGGATCCGCTTGTACAAAAGCTTCATTTAAGACATTCTATTATTGCGTTTTGCACCCAAACCTTTAAAAAGCTGGAATGCTAAAATCATATTTCTTCCACTTGTTTGACCAAAGAAGGAATTTTAAAAGGTTTTCATACAGCCGCAGTTTGTTTTCATTCCGGCTTTGTTCAACATATCACAACTGTATTGAACCGTGAACTTTTTATCTTGCATCTCAATGAGTCACGCGCTGATTTTGTTACGCTGCACATCAAAAGAAAAAGAGCAGTAGAGAGCACGCATAAAAAAGCAGGAGAGCTGGATGAAACAATGCTTTAAGTGGCTGCTTGATTCAGAGTAAAATCTGGCACCTGTTTTTCTAACCGATTTAATAATGGTCCCATTAACGCTACGCTGGGGTGCAGCCCAGGGGTTGACAGGCTGATCTGAAATCATCTCTCTCTGACTGCAGTAATGACTCTACCGCTGTGCTCAGCCCCACAGCGAAGCAGCATTCTGGGCTGCTGAATCCAGAGGCGTCTGAGAAACGTTGCCATCAGTTATTTCTAAAAGAGAGTCATTTGTGTGCTGGATAGACAGCCGCAGAAAGAAAAGGAGAATTTTAATACCTCATTTATGGAGCTGACAAAAAAACTATCCCAAGAATATGGAAACATTTGGTATTGATGAAAGTAGAAGAAAGCAGGCCAGCGCTTCTAAAGTAGGAATTAATTGCCATAGCTGCTGCCGCTGCCATGAATGGCTTTTTGAAGGTGTGACACTTTTGGGACTGATCTGGGCATTATGTGTGGGAATATTAAGTCAAAATTCCTTCCTGATGCAAAAAAATGGGATAATGTGACACCTTTACATTCACCAAATTGACACGTGCAAATTTAGTATAGATGCTTTAGCCCGAAAGTCAAAGTGACGTGAAATATTAGGAGCAGAATATCCGTTAATGTCAGACTATTTTGAAGTTTGTAGCTGGAATAGAGACCCGGGGTAGCAAACAATCCCTTATTCCTGCAGACAGAGAAACAAATGGAGCAACTATGATGCACTGATGAAAGAAACATTGCAGATAGCAGATTGAAGTTTCATGCAATTGTGTATTTTTCCTGTAAAAGCAGTTTAACAGCAGCTAAAAATCCTGTTTTTGATAGTGAGATCTGGAACCGAGGTGCCGTCTGTGGGACCTACAGTAACAGTGGACATATTAATGACATCTGTTCATATGCAACTGTAATATTTTAGTGGGTTAATTTGTGATGACAATGATGAAACTCAGACACTTTGGGCAGTTTAGGGTCCTCTGGGTAAGCGTCTTGCGTCTTGCAGTAGACCGATCTGGCAGTATCTATCCACGTTATGTTGATGTGTTTCTGGATTTCCACAAAAGAAGTAAAGGAATGATTTTAAACTTAAGCACACCTGGAAGTCTCTTTTGCGTCCAGATGTGTAACACATTGCTTTGAAAATCCCAATAAAGTCCTAATGAACATGCTCAGACCATCAGATTATCTGCACCACTTTATCTGGAGGTAAAACATGAAGTAAGTGTGCAAACATGTTGTCAGTAATTTCTCACTTCACTGCTGCTGCACACACGGGTCAAAGTTCAACCAAGTCGTCTGTAAATGGTGTAACTTTTTCATTCGGCTTGTTTGGTTTCGGCCAAATAATCCTGAACATCAGCAATTAACTTGAAGACTTTAAGAAGAACTGCACTTCAATGCAGCAATGTTTCAAATCGTTGAACATTTGTGGCCCTAATGTGAGAAGAAAGCTGATAAGAGAAATCCCGAATGTTCAAATTTGCCATGTTGACACCTTAGGAAGGTCGGAGAAAATGGTTTGACTATTAAAACCATGCGCTCTACTCCGACGGCAAAAAAATGCAAGTTATCCACAAAAAAAGTGACCTCAACATGTTCTGAAATTCTTTGGCTGTGCCCACTGAGGTTTAATTTAATCAATGAGATTATTTCCACCTCCAGAGCCGCTCTGTCTCAGAGAAATGTTTGCAGCAAATGCTCAAATCTGCTCACAGGTTCAATTCCCTCTACAGCCAGCATACGTCCATCAACAGCCACGTGCACTGTCAAAGTGTCCTTGAGCGAGACTCCAAATCCCAACCTGCTCAGTCATGCAATATGAATCACTCCGAGGTTTGAAGGATTTCATTATCTCCATCGACGGTATCATGAAGCTTTAAACAAAAGAACCACGCCGAAGCCGTAGTGCAGTTTTGGCTCTCAAAAGGGGGAAAAGAGTTTGTAGCTGAGTGGATATGAGGACAGCTGAATCTTAGCTTGTGGCCTTGTGTACGGAGCACGCCAGACTAAGCTTTGTACCGTAATGCAAGGCGACACGCCGGCGGAGATGAGAGGAGAAACAATTGACAGAGCTTTTGTTACATCTTTAATTACAGGCCTTGTGTTTGTCTTGTTCAAATGTGGGGCCTTGGGGAGAGGCAGCTCACTAAGTCGGATCTCTTCTTGTTTCTGTGAAATGAATGGCCTGACCTCCCGTCTTCCCGGGGTTTATCCTCCTCCGACAAAATGCATGGATGGAGAGAAAGCGCTGAATACGAGAGTGAGCGTGTGTTCTGTGTACACCTGCCTTAGTGCAAGGAACAAACTGCCATCCTTCACATGCAGAGAGTGAGGATATCTTCGAAGGCAGAGTCCACGAGGCGTGAAGTGTACCTGGGAAGCGAGGAGGGAAAAGGCGCTCCGTTCGCTGCCTGCTGCTTAAACATACCCACCTACCCCCCCCCTCTCTGCAGTGAGTACAGATATGCCTGGCAGGTACAGGTATGGGCTCTGCACTGCTGCCGCCAGTGAGATCAACGGCTGTGTCAAAGGAGATGATCCACAGCTAATATGCAGCTGTCTGACCCTATTACCTTTAGTGGCAGGGCCAGGCTGCGGCATCCCAGGAGAGCTCCTCCAGTTCTTCAGAAGAAATTTAGTCAGGCTTTAAAGTGCTCTGCATCTCTGCAGACGCATGCTGCACTCTGCATGTTTTTGTGCAGTACATGTGGGCTCGACAGCGAGAAACCGAGGGTATGAATTTGATCTGTGAGTTGAGTTGGGTTATGCTAATAAGATGATGTGTCAGGTCCCTCAGCTTCAATAAGAAGAGTAAGCTTTTTTAGCCCTCAAATGGGCTGAGTGCTACGTTCGTTAGCCTGCAAGTGATTAAAGCAAAATGTCTCTACTGCTTAGCATGGAGAGCGGGGTGGTGAATGGTGGAGGAGGTGCAGGTGGACTCGAACTAGAAGAAACATCATTTAGAAAAATCTGTTGCCTACACGTTTTCTTTACAGGGTTGGTTCACCAGATTTACCAGAATAAAACAGTGGTGTGTAGCCATGCAGATGTTGTAGATAGATTCTAGACAGACATTTCTGGCGCTGCCCAAACTGGATGCAATTTGTTTGTTGCACTTGCAGAATTTAAACATTATCTTTAAGAAAAACATCTCTTTCCAGAAACTATACCTGGATTAACATGTTAGGGAGGCAAGAATCTGCTGCTGGGCTGCCATTAAACCCATTAAAACCATCCTGTTTCTGACATATTGCCAGTATGTTACTTCATGTTAAGATTAAATACCTTTCTAACAAGGTAAATGTGAGAGATTATATTTTACAAACTGTACTTGTCACACTTGGTTTTGGGACTTTCCTCTGGAAACGTACGAGTTTACTCTGCATTTTGCTGTTTTTGGCTGAAAATGTGATGCTAATGCTCCAGATGCATCACTAGGGGGCAGCATAGGAGGCTGTAAAAGTAACACTGACTTTAGCATGTTTCCATTTTAATTTGGCGAACTTGTTAGCAAGCAGTTGCCTATTTACACCTCCAGCAGATACAGAGCAGCATTATGTGTTTAGAGCTTTTTGCTGGAAACATCTGCAGCTGTAAGTCACGCTGATAAGACTGACCAGTCCCGGTCGATAAAACCAAACAAGGAAATGGTGCTGAAAACACTCGAAGATCTGCAAAGAGTCTGTGATAATTGTGATGTTTTGTTCATCTGTTGACATGAGCAGCTTTAAATGTGTTTATTACAGAACAAATTTGAAAGAAAATTAGCGCCCTGGCTCGGTTGCCTACTTTTCCCGGTTGCTGATTCAGTCTTGCCTGAAACAAATGTTCTGGTTTCTCTGGATAAACGAGCTGTCCACAGTTGAACTGCACACCTCAGAAGGTAGTTCCTGATCATTTTTCAGTGCCGTGAGCAACAAATTTGACTCCACTGTAGTGTTATGGCGACATAAATCTCTGAAAATAAAAACAAATAAACCTACTTTATCTGTATGACTGGACCCCACGACAGGTAAGTGAGAAAATAGTTATTTTATTATGACGGTATTTGTCAGCAGCAAAACCTGGGGGTGATTCCTGCGTTTGTTAGCCTCGTTAGCTCACAGGGGATTAAAACAAAATGGCCAAACAATGCGTCAAGATGCCGGTAGAACGCAAACAGAGATGATATCACGAAAACATTTGCCCATGTATTCTTGGAGGTATGTGTTTCTGTTGCCACGGTGATCCCTTTCTTTCCGTCTTTCCTTTTCCGTTGGGTCATCATCTGCTCTATTCATCTCCCGGCTGCTGGATCTCCTTACGTTGCCTTTTTACGGCGCCGCATTGAAAATTGGCTCCCCACAATGAGGCATTGTCAGAAGTCCTGCCCTCGGTACGTGTCAAACTCTCATCCAGCCTGACGGAACACAAGGTGTCTGTGCTGAGATCTCGTTACAGGAGTTATGATCTATTCAGAACAGCCTGCACTCTGATGTACCTCTTACGTAGATTTCCTGCTGGTGGTGACAGATAAGTGGGTTTCTGCCTTTGAGCAGAGGTAACAAGATATTGAGCCCCAAGTCAGAGAGATGCTTAAATGAAACCACACAACAGAAGTGTGAAGTATTAGGATGCTTCTTTTAAGACTGGAGAGGATCGTAGTGGATTTACTGCTAATGTACTGCTCTTGGGTAGAGGTTTTACAGTATGTCAGAAAATCTGGTCCTATACTTGGTTGAACTCGAGTGTTCTGAGTTCCTTACAGTACACGAGGTCAACGTCAAACCCATTTTAACTCTGGTTTGACGGACATCCGCAGTTATCTGTGCCAACCCAGTGACTGTTCACGCTTCATGTGTGTAACTGGAACCTGAGGCATATTTTTGGGCTTCGACTCCACTTCCGTGCGCATATGTGCGTAACAACATGACTGTACGAGAGCCGTGAGCGCTGTCAAAAGGCTTCTGAGTGCAGCGGACACTTCTTGGACAAAATGTTGCTATACGTACGTGATGCTCGCCAAGATGTGCCCTGATAGGGTTTGACCATACAGTACAATATCATTCGATTTTCTGATATCAGTATCTATCATAATATGGCAAATGTAGGCAAAATCACATAAAACACCAAATCAGACTGATGCCATTCCTGTAAAATGAGCCTAAAACACCAACCGAGGCATTATTAGCTGGAACACAATGGGATCACAGCATGAAGCCTTACACTAGTCCTAGTTTAATAAAAACTGATAACGATCCCACAGACAATGAATATTTTACATATGATGACATATCTAGATAAATATCAATATTTATGTTCAGTCATATTTAGTCATATTTAAGGTATCGATGGTAATCTTTATATTGAGGCCACTGACTACATTTATTTATTTATATTTATTTAGTTTGCACTGAATTCCTCGTTTTAGCTGTAAATGAAGCAGCACATCGTCATGTTTGGGATTTCATTGGCCGTATGAAGCTCCAATCATCAGCGCAGTTGGTTGCAACTGGCTCAGTCTTAATTCAGAAGAAGAGAACGAGACACTTCCTCTCAACGCAGACTCTCATTGGCTGTGTAAATGATGAAATGGAAGAAGTCAAAGGTCAGAGTGCGACGTCTGTTTTGAGCCCAAACATGTTATACCAGAGAGATTATGAGCACATCTGCTGGCTAATTTGAACTGATTAAACATCTTTCTGTCTATTATTCACTAAATATTTTGCTGGATTGCATCATCTGGACCTTTGCGGATTTACCCAGACTGGTTTTGTCGGAGTGTTTTCAATTGTTGGATCCCTTCATGAGACTTCACCTGTGAGTTGCCTCAATTTTAACAGTGCCCGTTTGTTTGTTGTTGCCGTTGATTGTGCCTGCTGTTGTGATTGTATCTTGAAGTGGTCTGCATCAGCTGATTCATGAGAACCTAAGCTTTCCAACGATGTGTGGCATTAGAGCAAACTTAGCAGCAACAATGATGCTCCAGAACAATTGATGAAGTGTACAATTAATTCAAATAGTGAACACAGTGGCTGCAGGACGTTTGATTAAAACGAGCGATTTGGAGGAATTTTGAGCTGAGATGAGTTTTCCTGGAACTTTATATGCAACTCTCTATATTATGTTTTTTTTCTACCTTTTTAACAATCATACATACTTAATAAGCTCCTTCTTTGACGGATTCAGTGTTTTCTTCTCCCTGACTCTTGGCCATTGTTCAATCAGCTTGCAGGACGAGTGAAGGCTCTGTGAATACACCAGTTTTCAGCTCTTCACTGTGCTTTTTTTAAAGTTTATATCCTAAATAATAATGACAGAGTTTGTACGTTTTCTTAATGGTGCAGTGTGTTGGATTTAGGGGGATCCATTGGCAGAGCTGTAATAATATTCAGTTTTGTTTTCATTAGCATATAATGACCTGATAATAAGAGTAGTTGTGTTTTTTGGAGTGGGTCCACCATGTTGCACCACCATATTTCTGCAGTGGCCCAGAATGGACAAACCAAACACTGACTTTCAGAGCAGACCTTTATCTTTAACCAATATCACTGGTGGATAGTATTGATGATATTCAATCTTCATAGCAGGTCTTTTTCTACTCACTCATTATTCTGCTCATTCTATAACAAGAAAGATGTTGAAGACGAAGATTTTAGAGATAATTAATAGGTATGATGGGAGACAGCAATCTGGGAGTTTCAGCTATTAATATCTCAAAAAGTTATTTCTGAAGAATCAGTGAACTTGTTGATTTTCAGATTAAAATTGACATCGACTTCACACACCAGTGTTGCGCCCAGAGGTGTGCCGGTCCGACTCCAGCTGATAGATGCTGTAAGCTAAAGATAAACAACGACTGAGTTCCCCGTGAGAAAGCCGCTTCATGCCCAGCCTGTTGCTGCTCAGTCAGCAGGAGAACACTGTGTTTGCAGTGGCCAGCTGCCAGGTATAAATGTAACTCTGTAAACTGAAAATGGGCAACAAAGCTCTGAAAACTAGTGCAGGAGAAAAAAAAAAAACCCTCAAGGACTCGAGGTGAGCTTGATGAAATGGAAGATGCTCTCTGTGCTGAGCATGAGTAATATTTAGAAAACTCTACATTCAATGTTCACAATATGAAAATGTCTCTTGTTTAAAGTGTATTTCACAATCAGACTCAGAAAAATGCAAACAAAATGGGGATAATAACATAAAGAGAACATCGATGGCACTAATGCAGCAGAGTACGAGGGGCCAGAGCGCTGCTACGAGGCCATTCGCAGTGTCCAACACACAATAAAAGACGCATTGGACAAATGAAAACAAGTGACAACAATAACAGCAGGTTTTGAATTTTAGCTAAAGGTGATTGGATATTTTGTAATTTGCTGGCTTTAGTATAATCTAATGTGGGCTCTGAGAGTAATAAGCAATTACCGTGTGTTTATCCCCACAACTCAGAGAGAACTAATCTGCACTCAACAGCCAGGGCCAAAAATAATGAAATTAATTACGAGCATTAAGGCTATGCAACTGCCAGAGAAAGGTAGAAATGTAATTATCCACATTGAGACAGAAACCTCCCCGTGTTTCCCCTCGCTCTCCGTCTCATTGTGTGTCTAACTATTATGCTCCCTTTTCTTCCTTGCTCTCTCTTTGTTGATGGGCAGCATCACCCACCGCTGCACAGAAAAGGAACGAGAACCGTATTTTGGCTTTGGAAAACATCCGTCTCATAATTTTAATGGTTTCAAAATTTTTTTTGTAGGTGATTTTTGTCTGTTTATTACAGTTTAGAAATTCTCATAACAGGCAAAACAGCTTTGGAAACAAATGAAACCATGATTGTATTCATTGTGATACCACCCCACTGGCAGATATTTTTGACCTGGTTTTAGGAAAACAAGATTGTCAGACTCAGTTCAAACTAAATGACTTGTTCATAATGGGATTATAATGTGCTGTCCTGCATGTGGCCTACGCTGCATTGCACTATGATGTGACATTATGTCATTAGGTGGAGAGCAAAGCCATTAAAAATCATTTTTGTTGCACAAACTTAAGTCCATAATCTTTTCAGGTCAAAAACAATCTTTGACAAGTGAGTTTAGAATGATGTGAGTTTCCTGATATTAAGTTTTAATCATTTGTGACTCAAAATCAATCTGTATACGCAATGCAATTACATTTTTATTTTCTTTACATGTTTTCTTTTTCATCTAATTGCTCAGTAATGGTTTGTTTGCTAATAAGTTCTTATATCAATGCAATATATACCAGAGCTCCCTGCTATTGAACCAACAGAGTGAGTCATCAGCTTTAAAGAGCAGCAAACCATAAATACAAGTTAACTGCATTAAAGTTTCAATGTATCTTGGTGGTTTTGGTAGTATTTTAGACGCTGGAAACAGTGAAAGACTTGTAGTTTGCTTATCGGCCATTAGAGGTCAGAACCAGCAAGTCTTGTTTTTGCCAACGCGCTAGCAAAAAAGTGACGAAGAGTCACCTTTGTGTTCACTTCATAAATAAAAGTCCAGTATTCAGTGTCCTTTCTGCTCTGATTTGGTCTCCGCCAATTTCCAAGAAAGATATGAAAAACATGTAGCCTGTTAGCGACTCGATGTTCCACCTTTCTTTCTTCAGCTAATGTTAGTTGCTAACAATAAGCAGCCCCTCTCACAAGCCCATTGTTAATATAAATACTAGTTTTAAAGTTGTACTCTTATTTACTTAAATTCCAACTGTCGTATTTGTGAGCTAATAGCCGCTAACAAGTTTTAGCTACCATGTTGGCAAGAAGTCACCTATTTATACGTTCAGCAGAAACACAGCACAATTAGCATTCACGTTTGCGTTTAATGAATGTCAGTCCAATAATCACTCACATTTTAGCTGTCAGGCTGGCTAGCTGCTAGATGTTGCACTTTATATTCACCAGCTAGCCGCTAGCTTTGTCTGTCATTAGCTGCTGGGCAGGTTGGTCATGGCTGTATCAAAGCTTCTTTTCTTTTCCTGCATGAAAACTGTTTCATACTGCTGGAAAAGGGATTCATTAAACCAATAGGTGTGAGTCTGAACACAGAATTAAGGTGTCCTAAAACCCCAACACTTGCTAAAAGAGGCTAAAAGCTGCAGAGTTGGTTGTAATTCTCAGTGGGTTTAGCAGCATTATATGTAGCCATTTGATTCTTTGCTCATATAAAGTACACTATTAATTACATTAAAACTGATCAGTGGATCTGTCAAAACAGATCTGCTGCTGGCAGCTACATTACAGAAACAAGGAGAACAATGTTGTGTTGCATCAAACTCATTGATATTCATTCAATTTAGTGTATTTATTATTGAATTATCGAAGTTTTTTTCATCCACCACACTCTGATGAATGAAATCGTAAAACACAGAATCTCATGAAACCCTGCAAAAAAGTTCAGGCCTTTAAAATCCCACTGCCAGTGTTTAATTGTGTGGTGTCAGACTAAGCCATGTTATCACAGTCCTTTACGGGAAAACAGCTTAAAATAATGACATTTCTAAAAGCCAGACTTCTATTGATTTGCTGCTGTTTACCACGTCATCAGTAGTGGCAGCTATCCGCTGTGGTCAGGTTAACACCGGTGAGGACAAACCTTCTCCTGTGTTACCGACCAGCCCCTGGAGCGTAGGACTTGGTTGTCATGGGAGACAGGATGTTGCAGCCTTGTATTACAGTGGGCAGCAATTGTGCTGAAACATGACTCTGCCTTCACCAGCTATTGTTCTCATTCCTCACACCTTGCTCTAGTGGGAAACGAGTGCCTCAGGGAAGTGGATTCTGCTTTCACCGGTGCACCAGTTCTCAGGGATATACGCTGCCTGTATGGCCTGAAATGAACATCTCACATTCACTCACACACTTTACCTGCTCACTTACTCGTTATGGCTGCAAAAGGTGTACACACACACACACACACACTAACAAAGCACACACTTCTCTGATCTCTCCACATCTACCTTCAGGCCATCGAGATCTTCACAGACAACTAATTTTCCCGGCGAATATTTCACACCAGTCTGACAAGAAATCTGATGCTAGCTCATTTTCAGGCCATACGCACCCCCCTCCCTCGCAGCGTGTTTCTGCAGCTCGCGCTCTCTTTTTCGAGGGGATTTGGAGCGTGGCGCGGCGGAGTAATCGCGGCCTACTTGACCCTGACGGACGAAGGCTGGGCCGGTTGGGGTGTTAATGGTCTCTCAGACAGCGTGAGGGCACTGAGCAGCGCTAATGGCGCTCTCTCTCACTGGTTTACTTTGCATTGCGCTCGACAGAGCAACAGACGTATACACACTCGACAGTCTCTCATCTCTCTCTGTCATTTATCATTTTGCAGGTCTTACAGTTAATGACTGAAGGCTGAAGTGTAAAGAGGGTCTCAACGTGCAGTGTTTGAATAGAGAAGTCTGTTTTTGTCTGCATGCACGGGTAATAATGTGTGTAATAGCATGTGCTGCATTAGCTTGTGAAACGGCACAGAATCAGATTTTAGCTTGTTGTTGAGCACTGGATAAACAGAAAGAGGTGGCTCCTTTGAAAGAAACTGAATGCAGTTTCTCATTAACTTGCTTGTGTGAATGCATCCCTTCACAAAAAAAAAAAGGCTCACGGCTTTTTTTTTTTGCTTTTCTCTCAGAGGACAGGGAGAAGGAGGCAGAGAGAGAGAGAGCCAGAGTGAGTGGGTGATTGAATTAATTATGTTTTATCACCTTTTAGCTGATTGAAGTCTACCTTACTCCCTTTAGACAGCTTGTGTTTGTGTCTTCGCCGGCGCCAAATGGATCGGGCCTGTCACCCGGTGCAGGCGCTGCCATCTCTGTTGTCAGAGACTTGGACTTTCAGATCCGAAAGCTCAGGCTGTGTTGTCAGTTGGTGTCTCAGCTGCTTTTGTGTTTTTTTTTTTGTCTTCCATTCTTTCTTTCTCAGTAATTTATCTCCATCAAAAAATGAATCTGGGGCCCTGCTGTTCATTACTCACACAATGATTTGTGGGAACACTTTCAGCTTTTCTGAAGCACCGTATGTCCATCAAGAAAGGTGAGTTGCACCTGGTGTTGTTTACAGAATTAGTCATATAACCAAGAAACAGTATGAGAACTGCTTCTTATTTTCATCACTGATTAACCAAACCCCAATATTTTTTTAAATTAGTCATATAATAGTAGATATCTAGATAAATATAGTGGAGTATGCACTTGTCATTTCAAAGCTCCAGAAAGCTAGTAAGTGGCCCTTGAGTCAAGGTTTTTTCATGTCAGACTACATTAAATTTCCAACGCGGTCATATTAGTGACAAAAACAAAAGAAGAAGACTGAACGCATGAGGTAGGAAGCAATATGTTAAAAAGTTGATACTATAATAGATAATCTAAAAATAAACCTTGAAATAATAATCCACAGGGCATAACTCATAATCCTGTTACTTCGGCCCCACTTCAGTTCATTGTTTCATATTCAACGTGACAAGCATCCATCAGTCCCTCTCTGCGGCACTGTGATAAACACATGTCGAGACGTGGAGACTTCTGCACGTCAATACGATCGATCGGCTGACGGATCACGCCCAGGGATGAATTACACACCGCTCGCAATTGCCGACAATTAGCTAAACAGGCAGGGGTCTGATCAATGGGCGGCTAACCAGAGAGACGGCGTGGACGCTCTGTCCAAAGAAAACCTGAAACCTGGCAGCGCAGATTGGAAGACGGAGAGGAGGGAAAAACGTGAGCAAGAAAATGAGTTACAGAGATGTATGGGCTGCAGTGGAGGGTGGTGGGGGAGCAGGAAGCCGCCCTCGCAGCTGACATATCCTTAACTCAGGATGACGCATCCCAGGTCCCAAACAACAGAATTCCTCTGTGCGCTACTCAGTTGCGGTGCATGCTAATGTTTGACATATAGGTTCCTGGAAGATGTTTACAAAAAGCCGCTGGGAGCTGGTTTCTGCAGAATTCAAGCTTAGGATATTTCTGCTTTTGCAGACAGCTCATATGATTTGCCTGTTTCCTGTGTCACAGTGCACTGAAGCAAATATCAGCTTTTCAGTAATTACATACACACCTACTGTCAGTGCATGGATTTGTACTTCATGCTAATACTCAGCAGGTTATGAGTGCGTAGTGTATCATTCAGATTAAATCAGCTCCATTCATACTTTTGCATCCTAAAAATATTATCTTTATTCTACTAATTTGCAACTGCAGAAGTGTTGTAAAAGAAATGTAATGCTGCCCATAACATAATTTTTTTAATCCACATGGATGGATGGATCCATGTTAGAAAGGAAGCTCTCTGCAGACAGTATGAGCACATGAAACAGTGAGACCCCAAACACTTACGACTCTTTGCTTTTTGCAGTGTGTCACCTGAAAACTCTTAATGCAAAGAGTTAATGGAGCCTTAATGGAGTCTGAGTGTTGCAGCTTGTGGCTCTATGGTGTGAGACAACAGGAGAAGGATGAACCCTTCTGTTTGGTGTCACTTTGGCTCAAAACAACCATCTCTGACCAGTTTGACGTAGCTTAACACAGTGCTGAGTATGTTCACCAGGGTCGAGCGTTTGTGCCGGCCAGGCCAGGCGTCATTTGTATTTACGTGGCGACTAAAGCATGAATAGCATTTTTTGTTGGTGTTTAAGCAACTTAAAGCACTTTATCTTAGGAACAGATAATTCTCTGGTTTTAAGACTGAAAATGGATAAGTCAGAAGTTGGTGACGCATGGCATGAGTTTACTTTTTCTATAAGTGAAACCAGAATTATTCCTTAACCCCTCGTGTTTAGTTGTCTAAACCTAAACCTGCTTTCCTCCGTATGGCCGCCGTCCATTGCAAACCAACCAGAACACAGCAGTTCGTGGAGTGGGGAGAAAAAACATTGGCAGTGAACATCATTCGCTCAGTATACACATAATCTTTCAGAAACAGGGTTGTTCCTCATTGCAGTGCAGGCAGGAGACAGAGGAGCCTCTCTCAGCTGCAAAAATTCAAAAGAAAATGTTGATGGTGCTGAAAAAGCTCCAGGAAAATCTCAGAAAAATTAAATATTGGAAAAGCACTTTCTCTTGATTTGAAGGCTGCGGGCTGATAAGCTCTCTGCACGTCTTGCATCACTTCCTGTTAGCACAAATCTGAAAAAGCTAATTGTTTTCTTGTGTACAAATAACTGCCGACGCAGCATGATATGAAAACTGGCATGCAGCACAAACCGCATACACACCTCATGACTTCTCTGTTAGAGCGCCTGAAAACTTAACTAAAATCTTTTCTGTCTGTCTTCAACATTTAAAGCTGCAGTGTGGAACGTTTGTCTCCCCCTGCTGGCAGTGAGAGTAATTACACACTCACTGACTGCTCCATCGTCTGCTGGTTGATGATTTAGTGTTAATGTAAAAGTTCTGCACTCCATCTTTAATTTTCATGACTAAAGAAGCAACAATCAACAAGCAAAACTTACTTTAGTTTTTGTTAAACACTCGCGAGTGTGCTAATCACGATTACGAGGCTTCAAATTTGATTGACGAGAAAGCAAACGATCCCACGACGGTCATCGCAGTTCGATTTGAATGTCGCTAAATTCTGATTGGTGCTAATGTGACATCACTTATCCCCAAACGAGCCCTGACTGCTTCAAACCAACAAGAAAAGCACAAAGGCAGAAGTTTCTACCGTGAAATGATCGAAACTGCTCATGTAGAATCTCGTCGCTTATAATAAGAAGATAAAAACATGTTCAGAGCCTTGAGTGAATAGAACTGTTGATCCTCCTCCTGTTTGTGCTCAACTTTCCACACAGAACTTCTCATACAGATCACATGAGCTGGTAACTGCTGTGTAAAAGTCATCCTCCCCCTGAGGATGTTCTCCACTCAGATTATTTGGTGCTGCCCATCTAGCCGCATCATCGTGGCACTCATAATCACACTAAAGCGAACCCTCCCAGGTATTATTATGACAATGACATTTGCCAATAGAAGGGCAGGCAATCACAATAGGTGTTTCCATTGCAGTAAAAGTGATTTATAGCAGCTCTCGTAGAAATGATAATCCAGAGGGGGCATGTTAGCGAAGGAGGATAATAGCACCTCTGTGCACAGCTCCTCTCCATCCAGCGTGGAGTGTGGTGCAACACAGCCTTGACTGCCTCACAAACTCTGCTCCCTCGGATGACTGAGCCTCCTGGCCTTCGCAAAGTCTATTCTCCCTCAGATAAACGCTGCTATAAATAAAAGAGTACAAAGGCAGTCACCTCTCTGTTTAAAGAGACGTGCCACCTTCCCACACGCGGGATCGTTTGTTTGATCTAATCTCCCTAGTTTGGTCTGGGGCCGCTGGTCTGCTGCTGGGCCGGCCTGCCTGACTGATTGTTGGAGCCTGCCGCTGCCGTGTGTTTGCAGGGAGACGGAGCCCAGGCTGTGGGTGGTATTTGCCATTTGAGGATTTTCAGTGCTGTAGACCAGATGGCCGTCAACCTCGTGTTGATCTTGGAGCACGATCCTGCCAAAACTGCTTCCCCCACGGTGGAATAAGAAGAATCGAGATGTTAAACATGCTCCCTGCCCCGAGCTGCTGGCTTCACTAAACCACAGAGGGATTATGTTTGTATCTGGCCGGGCAGCAGGAGCCGGTATGGGCTGTAATAGAGCCCAAAGGGAACGGGGACTGGCACAGAGAAGAACAAAATGACACAACCAGAGGCCCAAGGGTGCCATCTACTTCCTGCTCTCTATTTCTACTAGTTCTCTCACATTCTCTCACAGCAATAAAGCCTTTCAAGTCAAACAGTCCCAACCTGGAAGGTCACGAGTTCAGCATAATTTCAGAGTTATCGTTCAGCGTGTGTCCTCCAGCAGATGGTTTAGAAGTGAATGCCAAGCAGCTCACTATCAAAGTGTCAAAAAGCAGATAAAAACAAGGACATCAGAGTTGCACAAATCTTTCTTGCTAAATTGAAGATCAGTACCACTCTCATATCTACCCTTTAAATATTAAGCTGCAGCCAGCAAGCTGCTTAGCATAAGGCTGGAAACCGAGACACCGCTCCCACAAAACCACAACTTGTTGTTTTTCCACGTTTTTGTTTGGTTTGAACAAACACGAAGCCTCGGAGAAGCCTGTTTCCCTGTGTTTTTATGCTGAGCTAAGCTGACTGCCACCTGGACGTAGCTTCATATTTACTGTCTAGACTCCACAGCGCTGTTGATCTTGTCATCTCTTCCTGAAAATATCAGCGGAGAAAACCAAAGAACAACATTTTGTGCAAGTGTCTACGGGTAAAGACATAAATGTTGTTGTAAAGAAATTACAATCCTGGAAGGTCGCAAGGCAAACTAGTTTGTCTTCCAACCTCCTGGCTACATTATCTTTAAATTCCACCCGCTGTGGGGTTTTACTGTCCTGCCTGAGGCTTGTCCTCGGCAAACCGACACCACATGCACAGCTTCACCAGCATCGCTAATTATTTTCAGTGGAAAGTAGCTACAGCCTGCTCGAAAGGTCGCTGTTACTCCTAATTTGCATAATGATGCCACAACATAATTTTTCCATATGTTTTTAAAAAAACGAATTTTTCAAGCCGTTATCATCAGTGTGAATTTAAATATACCTGAAGACTGAACAGAGAGGATTCACACGTGCAGTCAACTCATGATTGTAAAATAAATATTAACTTAAATAGGCCAGTTAAGTAATTTAAAACAAAAACAAAGGTGAAGGTGTCCAATGCACAAAAAGGGAGATTAGCGATTGGTTGCCACAGTTCTTTCATGCTGCTGATTGGTCGACTTAACTATTTTGCGAAGAAGAAAAATCGCTGAGGGGATCCAAAAGTCACCAAATCTAGCGAGGAAGAAGCTAAACTGGTAACACGGATCTTCACACACTGTTGGACTGATAGAAACTGAAAGTAATTGATGGTTGATGGTGTTTTATCATTTCTTAGCACCAGAACTAAAACTACAATATCGATTTTGATCCGATACAGATTATGAAGAAACGTATGAAGTGCTGCCACCTAGTGTTGGAAGGAGTACAGAGTTTAGTGGCCAATGTAAAGTTTCAGCTTCAGTTTCTGGAACAGCAGTGTGGAGAGGCACCGTCACATAATGTGAGACAACCTTTCACGCAGTCACCTGATAGCTCGGCTCACCTGTGCACTGCCAGCGACTTCCTGCCAGCCTCCAGTGTCGCGGATGCTCACCGAGTAAAAACTTTATGAAGTTTTTAAACTAACAATCTGTAACCAAACGCCCGAACATACGTGAGCCTGAAGTATGGTAACAGTGCAGCTGCAGTGTCCTCTGCCTCTTCACGTCCTCCACTGCCGTCCAGCCATGATTACATCTCCTCTCCTCCTTCAGCTCTGTCCACATCCCTCTGCACTCACCCATATAATAACTGCATTCTGCATGTAGAAAGGAACAGGCACCATCTCCCATCCAGAAACTTCCCTCTGTGTTTCAGCGAGCCCTGAATTAGCCATGAGTACGCCGCTTCGCTCTGCGGCCCCGATCCTTCACCCGGACCCCAGAGCCTGCCTCCCTACCAGCATCAAGTACTTCTCATCCCTCATTACGTGTAATTCCACATGCTGTGTGCTACTAGCGACAGGGCCCATATGCAGCTGGGGCTCTAGGATGCACTCTAATGTTGACCTGCACCTCTTCTCGTCAGGTGTTTCCAATCCCTGAGAGGCCTGTTGTGCCCCTCTGATGCTGGTTCTAATCTACCCGGTAATTTGAGGCTCAGCCTGCTGCAGAGGAGCCGAATCTTCCATCTCCCGCCTCCTCTCATGTCTCATGTTAGCCTCTGTAAGTTGGAAGGGAGGCGGGTGGGAAGGTGGGGTGAGAGAATATTGGGTCTCAATCCTTTCTCAGCACGTCTGAAATGAAGAGAGGCTGAAGGGGGAGCAGATGGATCAGAGAAAGCTCAGGACCAGAATTCTGCGATGACTTCTCCGATCCTTCTCTGCGTTGTGTTTTTACAACCAGCAGACGTGACTCGTGTGATTTAAGGTGGACATCGACTGATGATGCCACCTGTGTCATGCTCTGTCTTTAGAGTATTTTTAATGTTGTTTTCCATCATTATTTTAACTTATGTAGTGTCTTATGTAGTGTTGTGTAGATGTTGAGTACCCTTAAAAGGGCTCTATAAATAAAATTATTATTATTATAGAAACATATAAACACAACCAGGCAAAATAAATATTTAATATTGAAAATATTAAATATTTAAAAAAAGTTAAAAATAATAAAAGTGACAATATAAATTGAGTAAAAAAAAGTAATTTTCATTACATAAATGAATAAAAACTAGGAAATTAGGTCGAATCGATGAAAATAAAAGAATAGAATAAATATGAAACATATTAAAGAAGAAATATAAAGTTCAATTCCATAATAAAAGAAAGATACAAATACTTTTATTCAAATAAATAAAATAAATAATATATATATATATTAAAAAAATATAAACTAAGTGTAGAATGCAATTGCATTTTGAAAATGCAAGTAAATTATTATAAAAACAAACAAAGTAAGACTAGATAGAAAACAACATCAGCGCTCCAGTTTTGAGTGTGAGTGGATCCTTCCATCCCTGGTCCATCCCTGTAGTCCCACATCCCCCACAGTCGATCTGCAAACTTTCCATCCCAGACTTTGTCTCACCACCGCTGCTGCTGCTGGTGTGAGGCCCAGGATTTGAGTGAAATTAGCATAATTCAGAGTGAGCATTCCCCAGTCTGCAACCTCACCCGCAAACTTCCCCAATATTTAGCCTCCCTCTGCACTTCGACTAACCCGCCCTCTCGCCCCGACACGCTCCCATCCAACATTTGCATGCACGCACACGAAACGCGTTTCCGCGGCTTGTTTTTCTTGTTGTTGTGCTCCGCAGAGGAAAGAGATGAAGAGGAGGCAGAGCAGATGTCAGGACTGATTGGGAGCTTATCTAAACATCATTGATTTTCACACGTTCTTACTGGGGCCGGCGCGGGTTTGTTTCCTCCTCCGATGCCGAAGCATTTTACAGGATGGCCAGGAAACATGTCGGAATGGATAAAACTGATCAGGAGACGCAAACAGCTGTCCACCCACACCTTTCCAGCTCCCTTCAGCACGCTTTTGAAAGCTGTTAACAAGAGATGGGTACCTTTTAACACTGACGCTGGGCTCATTCCTGCATTTGTACGCGTGAGGAAGAAAAGATGTGGACACGGAGCAGAGGAAAAATAATTGGCCACAGTGTCTGTGCGTCCGGCTCCAAACCCCGCATCGACTGCACTCCTGCTTCTGTTAGTGTTTGACCTATCTGACCATTTAAGAAGCTCTATCTAGGTGCATGTACACCTACTGAAGCATGAAAGCCCTCTGAGGCAGCGTGTTAGACGGACGGAATAGAGCGCGGTGCAAAGGGGGCAAAGAATAGGATAACAGGAGGAGACCTGGACAAAAAAAATATCCGTCTCCACAAACAGTTCAATATGTACATTCAGCTGGTAGGATGAGATAACATCATTGTTTTCTTGTTGGAGGAGAATCAGATGATGCCGTATTGACACCACAGTGAAGATTATGTCACTTGTTTCTGCAAAACAACTGCATTTAAACCGCTGACGGATTGTTTTAAACTAATACAGTCGTTGCTGTCAGTTTTCACCAAATCACCCTCGAATTAAGCAACAGGTACTCATCCAGGTGCTGAGATTTGTGACTCCCCGCCAGACTACTCATGCTCTCAGGCGCTCAGCGATGGAGGCAGGCGCACCGTGCCGCAACAGATGTCACAAAGATTTTATCTGCAATCCAAAAAAACTAATAAGGCCAATGCTTGCTCACAGTCGTCTCAAGTATTAAAGGTAATTAATCTGAATCTGTTGCATCTCCGCTCTAATTATAGATTAACTGTATTAATCTGTGAAAGTTGTTGACATTTCTTTAGTCGCTGATAGATGGAAAAAAAAGTTATCGCACACAACAAGAACACACTTATCGGCATCATTTAGAGTAAAGAAAATCCTGTTTCCAGCTCAGAAAATCTTCCTGTAACAGAAGGTGCCAGTATTTTTAAACTCTTGCTGTCTTCAGTATCTGTGCATCGCACCTACGGACTGATGGAGGTTAGGGAGAGTTTACGATCATGGCGAATAAATTGATCAAGGTGTGGTTAAGTTCCGGTGACTGAATCTAGTGCTAATGCTCCCTGACTTTCATGCGGGCTGGTTTTGCGTTGACTGAGCAAATTAAAGCTTTCTGAAGTCAGAAATGATGTGTGATCTGCGCTCGGGTCCAGTTACACAGCATCACAGGTTGAGGTCAGGATCGTACCATCATGAACTGAGTGGCAGCTCTGCGCTGCGTCCACCACTGTGACCTCCACACCTTTGCTTTCTGCCTCTCTGCATACAGCAAAGTGCAGAAACTACCTGTTGTGTTGTACCTATAGAAGAAGAACGACAGCATCGGTGGCTGCAGCAGCAAAGGTGAAACCAGTGCTGATCACAATTTCCCAGAGCACAAAGTGATGACGTCAGATTTCTTCTTTTGTCCAACCGACAATCCAAAACCCAAAGACTCTTAATTTACTACAGAGAAGCAGCAAATCCTTTCATTTAAGAAGCTGGAGCCAGCAAAAGCTTGATGTATTTGCTTGAGACATGACTGAAACAAGAGCGAAATAGTTGGTGATTAGTTTTCTTTCGCTCAACTAATCGACTCATCGTTGCAGCTGTGATATTTTTTGTGGCACCGCGAAAACAAAGCGCAAAGCTAATTGCAGATGTGGCATGATTGCATTCAGTTTTGAATGGACAGATGCGAGTGGGCACAGGTGGACAGGAACTCACTGTAGGAGGTCTGAGTTGAGGAGTTTCAGCTTTAAAATTCACACTCCTGCTCAGGCTTCATCGAGAGGAGAGACTGGAGTTCCTGGTGAGATGCCAGGGTCGGTGCATCGGTTGTTTGTGGCTAACAACGACGCATTGAATGTGCAAATTACAGCAGGTGAAAAACTTTACTTTGACTTCTGTCTGAGCACGCCATCTGCAGGAAGGAGGTTAGCGTGAATGCAAGCCTCAACAAAGCGTCCAACAGTTGGGGTTTTCCTTCAAACACGATAAAGTTTGTAAAAATATTAGATTGTTTGTTTTAACCGGAACCACAATCTCGTCCTGAGTCGGGTGCTGGACTAGAATATGACACTTTTGGAGGACTTTGAGGTTCAGTTTTTGACTAGTTTCTTACAATAAAACAACTTCTCAGATTTGTTTTATATAAATAAAACTCAAACGTAATGAAGCCTAAGATCCCCTGAAGCAGGTCCTCCATGCTCACATGGGTGTTTTTATGAAGCGAGGAGTTTTCCGGACCAGCGGCCCCCGAGCACAAAGCCATCATCTGATTTGGCTTTGTTTGGATGGAAGTCTAATGGACTCCCTGTGTGTGTCAGGCTCCTCGCTGCAAACCCAATAACTCCCCTTCTGGAGGTCTAGCTGCAGCCCTCCCTCCTCACCCGTCAGGATATTTATCATTCCTCTGCTCGGAGGACGGATGCGGCAGCCGTTAAGACGAGCGCTCGTAGCGAAATGTCAAGGATTGTCGCTGCCGCCTGTTGTGTTTACTTCCTCCTCCCTCCCTTCTGTTTCAGACTGTTCGTCCGTGTCGCCTCCGGGCGAGTTGGCTTCTCACATGCCCCCCGTGACACGTCCCATCTTTAAAGTGCAGCTTTGACGGCACATTTGTTCAACGTGACAATAAGGCTTGTCCACCCCCAGGCAAGCGAAAAGACGCCTGTGCGAACATCCTGCTGTGCAGGCGCAGCACTGTTTGTACGCGTTTGTTTGCCTTTGTGCCTGCGTATATGATTTTATGATTATATAGCTTTAGGTTTCTCTTTGCTGAGCTGTTGTTTATCCTGCTCGTTCAAAGGTTTTCTTCAGAACATGAAGGAAGAGAATGTGACTTTTTTTGATTTCATCCAAGATCTTGAATGGGATGAGAAAAATCCTTTATAGCTTGTCCTCTAAGGTACAGTGGATAAACTCAGTGCTCACCTGCCAACGCGAGAGCCTCGGGCCTGGTCTTTAAAAAATCTGACTTTCCTGAGACCGTGTAGCTCCGGGTTGACATGCTCTCCACTATTTTCTGCTTATTACGGACTTAAAGCAAGAATCACCAACGTTTCTTCTTCCTAAATGCACCCTGCGCTCCGTCCATTAGTGGCTATCACCCCAATCACACCAGGAAAAGGGAGGCAATCTTCTGAGCAGCACGAGGGTAGGGGGGGGTTGGGAGGGTATGCCGGGGAAGAGCGCAGGGGTTGGTTTGGGGGGACGAGTTTCCCTCGCAGGGTTAAGAGAGGCAAGACGTGCTCCATGGAGAAAATCACTCGGCCTCGTCTTGCAGACTAAATCAGAAACCACCGCCGCCTCATCCGTCTCTCTCAGCTGGCGCTATGTGCGGTGATACTCCAGACTGTGATCGTGCCCTCCCGTGCGTTTGTGTTGTGTGGAAGTGGATATAAAGAAGAGGAGGGGGGTGATGAAGAGTCTTAAAAGCCTCAAGCTTTCCTTCCTGTCTCCTGAAATCCACCGCTCCCATGAATCACCCTCGATGCTGTTTTTTTTACCGCGATTGCTTTTCTTTCAGAGCTCCACAGCTTGTTTAATTCCTGGTGGTGGTCAGTGGGAACTTAAAGGATAACTTTCGTTTTTTACAACCTGGACCTGATTTCTAGCATTAAATACGACCATTGACTCACCCAGACAACTTTGGTGGCATTTGGAGTCGTTTTGAAGAAATTAGCCGCAGAGGAGCGGCGCGTATATCCGTATAATGCGAGTACTCGGGGCATCCATGCGCAGCCTCTATATAACGCATAATCTGCGGAAACTCGTTCATATTCCAACATTTTGTTATGATATGCTGGTGCTATTCCCCTCTGAGTTATCTGAGGGAGTAAATGGTCATATTTAATGCTACAAATAAGGTCCAGGTTGTAAAAAACAAAAGTTATCCTTAACGAGTAACTCCGAATTCACAGTCAGCATCTTGTTGTTTCAATCAGCTGATATTTGCTGTTGGATAGAACTCTTATTAATGTCAGAATCATGAACAGTGGGGTTACTTTTCATTCCCACCAATCACCTCGTTCTCAATAATTCTGTTTGCTGCCTCACAGAACTCTGGGACTGTTTCTGCTCGGGCAGATCAATGATGTTTCTTTTGAAATATGCTTCTGGCAGGAAAGTGAATATTTAGCTTGTTGGTCGGTTTTATCTCTTCCTGATTTGATCATCTAAACTCGACATTATAAAAGATATTAATGCATGCTTGTTTAGCTTAACTTTTTATTACCACTTAAAAATGAGTCTTACATGAAATCACATTGAAAGCACTGCTGGCAACAGAGCTGAGGTTGAGCTGAGGTTACACAGGAAGCCCACATCATCATGCATCTAACTAACAAAGCTGTCGATACAGGTCTGCATCAAAGCCACTTTGTTTTCACAATCTTGTGATTTAATAACCCCAAACCCAAGTTCTTAAACTTCTATTTGTCAGTGCATGTTGCTAGTTTTTAGCCCCATTAGCAGCAGATGGCAATGTCAGTCAGTCACTTTGGTCCAGACTGAACTATCTCACCCATTTTTAGATGGATTTCCACAGGATTCAATACCGATGGTACACATGTTGCCCACAGACAGGAGGAATCCTAAAGATTTTAGTGATCCTCTGACCAAGAAGCTGCCATTTGTTGGTTTGCATTAAATTTCTCAACAACTTTTGGGTGAATTTCCCTGAAACATGGTACAGACATTCATACTCCCATTGGGATGAGCTGCGATCCTTTAATGTTTCATCTGGCGCCATCATCAGGATTAAGAATTTGAATTTGTCCAATAATTTGGTGTCTAGACACCAAAACTAATGACATTCCCATTAGCCTCAGCTCTGCTTTGGCTTTACTTTCAAAAGCAACCGTTAAAATGCTAATGCGCTAAATTAGGATGGTTACCATTGTAATCATACCTGCCTAACATCAGCATGTTAGCACTGTTGCATGCTGATTTTAGCATTTAGCTCAAAGCACTGCTGTGCCTGAGTACAGCCTCACAGAGCCGCTAACGTGACTGAAGACTTTTTAAAAACTCTTCATGAAAATGAATAATAAAAAGTGTCATTCACATTGCATGTGTAGTTTACAGTTCTCCCTGGATGACACTTAAAGGATGCTTCACGTTGTTAATGAGGTTCTGCATCATAACTTTTTAGCTGTGCTGACACTTTAACCCTGTTGACGACATTCGGACGCAGTATTTTCATCGTTGACACCTTCACCTTCGGTAGACGGACACGCTGGTCATTGCATGGGTGAAACCTGCTGCCTTTTCAGTTCTCTCCAACCTTTCAGCCACCTTGCCACCGGCAGTTAATTTCCCTTAATCTGCAGGCAGGTCAGGGCAGAGCAGGGCAACAAAGTTCCTGGATACAGATACGGCTGATTGCTCACCGGACCCTCATTTCCTTTTAGTGGTGGTGGAGAGGAGTCAATTATAAACTTAAATAGCCAAACTTTAAAAAGTTACCACCACTTACATTGATTGCATGAGCTTTCTATTGTTTTTAGAAGAGTTTCCTGGGGTATTATAATTGCCTCTGTAATATGCAGAGCCTTTTATCCTGCTCATAAAAGCCAGTCACATTAATCAAGTTGTATTGGTGTTGGTGAGCTATATGAGATGATTGGGACAATAAGTGGTGCGTGTCTTTCAGAGATGCAAGACTCACAACGTGTCATCCAAACCAAGTTCCCAACCATTAAATGTTATGACACTATTCCGCCATTAAAAAGCTGGATATTACTCATTCCTCGCCCCGGAGGGAGAAAAAAAAGACATGTGCCAAACTGTTCTGTGAAGTTCATTCCTATGTGTCAGTCTCACGTCTCTGGTAATTGTTAAGCAGGTCATACATGGGAAAAGGAGAAAAAATAGCTTTCTCAAAAACATGGCAGATTTAATTTGTTAGCGTGGCTGAAAATTGGCCGGTGAAGGAAACAAACGACGGTTACATAGGCCGATGGTACCAATTCGTCAGGGGAAGATTGAGGAGCCGGTCTAGAGATAGCTCACGTCTCCATAAATCATGTTGACAATTGACTTGAACTGCAGGAGGAGGAGGTCTCTCATAAAGCGAGCCTGAGCAGACACTGATATAGGACGTGTCTCTCCCTCTGCCCAGAAATAGAACGACAGCTTGATGCATTGAGGATGGCCCTTGATGGCTGACTGAATCACTGTCTGCTCGCTCATTTAAAGTGGTAATCTGCGAATTGTTTTTATTTCACTTTGGCGCCATCTATGTTGGGACGTCGCCATTGCGTTGGTCTTTCTGCAGCATTCTGAAAAGGGGGGCACAGTTGTATCCATTCTCTTGAATTTCCTGCAGATGATGGTTGGATATCTGTGGATAGCGACCGTGTCTTCGTCTTTGTTTTAATTACGCGATTCTTTATTCCGAGCTGCTGGTGTAAAAGTGTAAAATGCTAATTGATCACCTTC